>NC_134486.1:107908839-108146339 GCF_040206685.1 Ascaphus truei
CATTACTTCCCCAATCCTTTTCTTTATCGTATTGAGCGCTGGCGTAGTTGTTTTCCTCCAGGAGGCCGCAATACAGCATCTCGCCGCAGTGAGAATGAAGGATATTAATTTCCTGGTGGGCCGAACTATATTCGGCATGGGTGCAGGGGACGTTGAGCGCATTAGGATATTGTATATGTCCGAGATAAGTCCCTTCTGGTAAGACTGGTCCTCACACAGGTGTTCAAACGTAGTGGGAGCGGGGTATTCTGGGTGGGGGCACGTAGCTCTAACAAAATTTCTAATTTGTAGATATTTAAAGGTGTCCAATTCTGTAATTTTAAATTTGTTCCTCAGATCTTGGTAGCTCAGGAGCTTCCCTAGGCTCAGTACGTCGGCAATCGCCTCTATACCCCGTGTGTGAAAGTGGGCGAACAGCTTAGATCCGCATCCTGGAGGGAATTTAGGGTTATTAACGAGGGGGGTGAGTTGTGAGTTTGTGGATGAGAGGTTAAATTTAAGTTTGCATCTGGACCAGGTGTCCCACGTGAATCGTGAGGCCTGTAGCTTAAGATTGTGTAAGTGGCCATCTCCTCTGTTCAGGCTCCAGAGGCAGGCTTGCAGAGAAGGCAGTTTGGCACACCGAATTTCCATTCCCACCCAGCAACAACGGGTCGGGTCTGAGTTCCACATTACTACCTGCCTGAGCTGAGCGGCTAGATAGTATTTATATAGGTCAGGCAGCCCCATCCCTCCTCTGGATCTCGTGGTCATCAGGACTGATCTGGCGACCCTGGGCCTCTTACCCTGCCAAATGAAGTGGAGTAATCTATTTTGTATATATTTTAGATCGGCGGCCGGGACCTGGATTGGGAGTGTCTGGAATAGGTACAACATTCTTGGGAGTATATTCATTTTGGCAGAGATCATCCTCCCAATCCATGAGATCTAATAACCTTCCCACCGATCTAGATCCCTTTTGATCTGATCCCATAGTTTCGGGTAGTTATCCCTATATAGGTCCCGATAGTGCCTAGATACATTAATTCCCAGATACTTAATGCATGAGGGGCACCATCGGTAGCTGAAATTTAGCTTAAGGAGTTTGACTGTGGGGTCGGGAAGACTAAGATTTAGGGCCTCAGATTTGTCGCTGTTTATTTTATACCCTGATACCTTTCCAAACTCCGTCAGTTCCATCTGTAGGTTGGGGAGAGAAGTTAGGGGTCTGGTCAAGGTCAGGATAATATCGTCAGCGAATAGGGAAATTTTGTATTGTTCAGTGGCCATGGGTATACCCTGGATGTTTGGGTTTTGTCTTATTTTGGCCGCCAGTGGTTCAATCGTGAGAGCGAAAAGGAGAGGGGAGAGGGGGCAACCCTGTCGGGTACCATTTCGAATGTGAATTTGTTCCGCTCCTCCACCCGATAGTCTAACTGAGGCGGATGGAGTTTGGTAGAGCGCCTGGACACCCATAAGAAAGGAGTCCCTGGATCCGAATTTTTTTAATGTTTGGTCTAGGAACAGCCAGTCAATTCTGTCAAAAGCCTTCTCTGCGTCTAAGCTTAGTAACATAGCTTGTGAGTCTGTAAGGTGGGCATGGTCAACTAAGTTAATGATTTTACGGGTATTGTCTGAGGCCTGACGGCCCAGGACAAACCCGACCTGGTCCATGTGTACTAGTCTCGGTAGAATTGGATTAAGTCTGTTCGCCAGTATTTTACTGTATAGTTTTAGATCATTGTTCAACAGAGAGATTGGTCTATAGCTACCGCATTGTGTGGGGTCCTTCCCTTCTTTGAGGATTATGGCCAAATTGGCGGACGACATTGAAGATGGGATAGGACATCCTTCTAAAAATGAGTTGAACAATTGTAAAAGGTGGGTGGACAGAATGGGGAGAAACTTCTTATAGTAGGCATTCGTGAAACCATCAGGGCCCGGTGCTTTAGAAATTTTGGAGGCCTTAATGGCCCATTCTAGTTCTTCCGCCGTTATTGTGGCGTTCAGGAGAAGGAGTTCCTCCTCTGTTAATGAGGGGAGGTCGCAGTCAGCTAGATAATCAATGGTAGCCGATAGCTCCTTCGGATCTGGGCTAGCAGAGTGAGCCCTTAGGTTATATAATTTAGAGTAAAATTTAGTAAATTCCTCTGCAATTTTTTTTTCATTGTATAGGAGCTCCCCAGCACTATTCCGAATCGCCGTTATTTGCGATCTTTTGTGTATGCCTCGTAACTTGCTAGCAAGAAGTCTGTCGGCCTTGTTCCCTTTATCGTAATACCTCTGACCCGTCCATTTAAGAGCTTTTTCGACATTGTCCATTTGAATTATTCTTAAGTCGCTTCTGGCAGAAGTCAACTGTTTATAAATTTTCCGGGAAGGGTTATTTTTATGCTGTTGTTCTAAGCTTATTATTTTGTCTGTTAGCTCTTTGGTTTGTTTAAGTTTAGTTTTTTTCCGATGGGAGGCAATCGAGATGAAATGTCCTCTGATTGTCGCCTTATGGGCTTCCCACAGGCTCGCTGGAGAGGCAACAGTGCCTATATTTATCCGGAAATATTCCTTAAGGGATTTTTTGATCTCCCGTACTGTCTCCGAGTGATTCAATAGGGAGTCGTTCAGTCTCCAGGAATATGAGGTTGTTTTCACGAATGGAATGGATAGGGTCAGGGTGATGGGAGCATGATCTGACCACGTGATTGGGCCGATGTCAGTATCTAGGGCGGCTTCTAGGATGTTCTTGGTAGCAAGAAAGTAATCTATACGGGAATATGTCTGGTGAGGGGCCGAGTAAAAGGTATAATCCCTTTGCCCCTGGTGTTGTGTTCTCCAAATGTCTAAAAGTGAAAAGTCCCCCATTATGTCCTTGAATTTTTTCCCCAGTCTTTGTGACTGGGTGGAGTGTTGTCTCCCTGGGAGGCTCGATTTATCTTCTTTAGGGTTGAGAGCCATATTTAGATCGCCTGCAATAAGTAGCGATGATAGGTATTGGGGGTCAATTTCTGCCAGAACTGTTTTTAAGAAATCTGTCTGGTTCTCGTTTGGGGCATATAGGTTAATAAGGGCGATTGCCGAGCCCGAGAGCGAACCGTAGACCACAATAAATCTTCCCTCTGGATCTGCCTGGATTTTAGTAAGATTAAATGGGGTGCCCTGACGAATCAGAATGGCTACCCCTCTGCGTTTACTACTATATGAGGCAAAGTAGCTCATCGGATACACATGCTGGAATGTTTTGGGCGGCTCCTGGGATGTGAAGTGTGTCTCCTGGAGGAAAACAACATCGCCCCCAACCTCTTAAGCTCCTGTAGGGCCAGGCGTCTTTTTCTGGTGTTGTGGAGGCCCTTGACATTTAGGGAAATAAACCTTAGAGCTTGTTGGCGTGACATTCTGTTTGGAATGGACGTTGACTATTTGTAAACTCTGAGTTAAGATGGTAGCTGGACAGCCAAATGGGGCGGGGGGTAGGGTGGGAGGGGAACCGCTGGGATAGGATCAGCGGAGGTAGAGAGGAAAGAAGGTAGACCCTGTTGGGGTCTGTAAAGTTTGAAACCGATCTGGTCTATAGATCGGTTGGGGTGGTTTAAGACCTTAGGGGGCGGGTCCGACGACTGTCTCCAGTAAGGGTGGGCCGAGTAGAGACCCCTAGCTATTGGGAGTTACAGCCAAGACAACTAGTCCGTGGGTGTCCCAGATGATTGGGTTTCTCTCCTGTATGGGCACAGTGGGGGGTTGGAAGGGGAGAGGGCAGGCGCTGGGCGGCTCGGTACTGTGGGTGGGCGGTGGGGGGGAGGTGAGTGGGTGGGGGGTTCAGGGGTAGGCTGGGGAGGGGACCGCTTCTGGGAAGAGTCCGATTAATGTGTTCTTGGCTTCTATACTGTATTTCAGGCGCTCATAATGTGTACTTTGACCGCTCGGTTAGGTGTCTATAAGGGTAGAGTGAACCTGTGGTCTCTTGGGCACTCCTGGGGCGGTGAGGCTCGGGTGCGTCCCCTCCGTGGAGTGATCCTTGGGGTGAAAAGAGGGGAGAGAGGGGGGGGGGTGGAGGGGAGGGATTGGGGGAGGGTGTGGGAGGAAAAGGGGGGTGATATGGGGGGAGAGAGGGGGTTAGGGGGGGAGACAAGGGGTAGAAGGGGGGGAGTACAGTTCTGACATATCATAAGCATGGCGTTCAATACCAACATTGTGCCTCGTATTGGATAGGCTGTGTGCATACAAAGCTAGACAGACTGGTTACATGCAATACTGAACAAAAGCAACCCACTCCTAAGCGTCCTTGGAGCGACGATAGTCACATGTGTCTCGACAGGAAGGTGATCCGTGGGTGGGGGGGGAGGGGGTGGGGGGGGAGATTGATTATAGGGGAAGGGGAGTGGGCTGGGGGGCGGTAGGGGGAGGGGGGGGCTGGAGGAGGCAGGGGGGGGAGGTGGGTTTGGGGGGGGGAGAGGAATTGGGGGAGGGAGGATAGGGGGGGGCGGGAGGGGGAGCGGGGATGGGGGTGGGGGTGGGGGAGGCGGGGAGGTATTTCGCATGTGTATTCTGCAGCAGGTACAATTCATGCAATGTGTCGTATTTCTGGCGAGCATAATGTGCGCATTGTAAGATCACCTAGGCATATATCAAATCCTATATAGTGCAGGGGGAGACCCAACGTCTCTTTGGTTCCTGCGTGGCAGGTGAGATCCAGGGTGATTCCACCTGGGCGTGCTCCACGCCTGAGTAAGAGGGGCGTCTTTCATAGATGGGGGGGGGGGGGGGGGAGGGAGGAAGGTAGTGGTAGGGGGGGCGCTAGGGTAGGCCGGGGGGGGGGGTGAGGGGAGATGGGGGGGGGGAAGGTAGTGGTAGGGGGGAGTTTGGGGAGGCAGGGGGGGGGGAGAGGGGAGGAGGGGGGGGGGAGAAGGGGGGAGGGGAGAGGGGAGGGGGGGGAGAGGGGAGGGGGGGGAGAGGGGAGGAGGGGTGGGGGCGGGGGGGGGGGAATGGGGGTGTGTGGGGAGGGGGGGAGGTATTTCGCCTGTGTATTCTGCCGCAGGTACAATTCATGCAGTGTGTCATCTTCCAGGTGAACATAATGTGTGCATTGTGAGACCACATAGGCATAAATCAGTTCCTGTACCGTGCAGCGGGAGACCCAGCGTCTCTTTGGCTCCTGGAGGGCAGGTGAGTTCCAGGGTGATTAAACCTGGGAGTACTCCTCGCCTAGGTAGGTGGGACATCTTTCGTAGGAGGGGGGGGAATGGGAGGATAGAGGGGGGGAGTTTAGGAAGGCGGGGTGGGGGGAGATGGGAGGAGGGGGGGAGGTCGGCGTGTGAGGGGGAAGGGGGGGTGAGGTAAGGGGGACAGGGAGGAGGAGAGGGGAGGGGGAGGTAGGTAGGGGCCGCACCTAGAGTAGTGTGTTATAAGGAGGAGTCTCCCAGTGGTGAGTGCATTGGAGTGCTGCAGCTGTACCAACTCAGACCTCCGTTGATCGTCTGTGGGGTGCCAGCTCAGGTACGCGCTGATCGGGAGCTTGCGTGGGGGGGAGGTAGGGGGGGGAGGCCAGGGGACCGGGTGCCGGTGGCACGGGGAGGCGTGCTGTCGGGGTTCCCGGCGGACGCGGGGGGGGGAGAGTGCAGGGGGGACCAGGCTCGGGTACGTGGGGCCAAGCGTAGGCGGGGGAGGAGCGGCCATTAGGTGGGTGCTGGGTGGAGCCGGATGCTCCTCGCGGGCAGCCGTAGATCCGCTCTGGTGCGTCCAGCGTCGCAGGCGGGAACTCACTGCGCCTTCTGATGACGTTGCCGGTGCTCGTCTAGGGTGGTGGGGAGCGTCTCTGGACTTTGGCCAGGTGCTCCATGTCCTCTGGATGGCGCAGGGTGAGGAATTTGCCCTTATGGGAGACCACAAGTTTGAAGGGGAACCCCCATTTGTAGGATATCCCCTTCTCACGGAGGAGTAGGGTCAGGGGGCGGAGGGCCTTGCGACGGTCCACGGTCCGCTTGGACAGGTCATTGTAGACCTGCAGCTGCTCGCCTCTGAACGCGATCGTGCTCTTCCCTCTACTTGCTGTAATCAGCCTTTCTTTAGCTGAATAGCTGTGTAGGCGCACGATCGCGTCCCGCCGGCGGTTAGGGTCCTCAGAGCGGGAGCCCAAGGCCCTGTGCGCCCTGTCCATCTCCAGGTCCCGCGGTTCAAGCTCGGGGCAGATGAGGAGGAAAAAGTCAGACAGGTAGTCTCGCAGGTGTGAGGGCAGCACAGCCTCAGGGATGCCGCGGATGCGCAAATTCTGGCAGCTATCCCTGTTCTCCTGGTCCTCCTGGCTGTCCTTTAAGGCGTTGATCTCATGGCCCAGGCGAATAATTTCTTCGTCTGCGTCAGTTTGGTGGTGCGCAGCCTCATCTAGCCTGGTCTTCAGCGTGGTTGTTCGTTCCTGCAGGCCGTGGATGTCCTGCCTGATCTCTGCCACAGCCTCTTTTAGGTTGGTTTGCAGGGACCGTTGGAGCTTAGTGAGTAAACCCTCTAGGTATTCTTTAGTGATGCCTCCGTCCACGAGTGGGGTGGCCTCAGCGGGGCTTGGTGGGTCGAGGGGGCCTTGTTTGCTTTTCTGGCCTGAGGCCTGGGGGCCATCTTGCCTCTTATTCCCCGTCTCAGCGGGCCGCTTTGCGGGCGTAAAGAAGTTCCCCACTCCCTGAGTTGGAGGGTTTTCCCCCTTAGATGTCATCCTGACAGGTTCAGGGATTGATTTGCGGGTTTTTTGAAGTTTTTTGGTGGGCTAATACTTCTGCAAATTAGGGTTTAGTCGGAAGGGTCTCTGGAGCTCTTCCTTCAGCCGACCGTCCTGTGTGACGTCATCGACCTCAGCCCTGCTCTTTTAAAAGAAAAAGGAAATTGTTTCTAGTCTCATTGATGTCCTCAAACATGGCCTTCATGGGCCTCATATGACATGTAGTGAATACCAGTTGTGTTGATGTAGAGTAAATGCCGTAACTGGAGTATATTGTAGGGCAGGGTTGTTCAACTGCGGCCCCAGTGGCCCATGAAGGTCCTTGGTCTACAGTATGTGACCATGCTAATTTCCTACTAGTTGTTTAGGTAACTATGTGCAGTTTGTGACACTGAAACTCGCTTGTATGTCAAGATAAAGTAAACATGTATAGTAGAGATGTTATAAATGCTTACAAAATGTTGAAATATAATCTTTTGTCATCTGTAAATGTATTTTAAACTACATTTCAATACGCTAGAGTGCCTTATACTACTAAATGTTTTCTGATCTGGCACCTGTGGAAAACTAGTTGAAGAGTCCTGTTGTAGGGTGTGCATGCAAATCTCCCCCCCTCTTCCCCACTCTTCTCCCTCTCTCTCTCTCCCTCTCTCTCCCTCTTCTAATTCAGTGCAAAATTTGGTATCGTTGTAATTGATCTATTAATCATTATATTCTGGATTGGCTTTTTTGGGGCTAATTTAACATGGGCCGAAGCAGCCAATTGCACCACATTGTGTCGCTTTGGGGTATATTGAATTACTCCCATAGTGTTATATAAACCTTAGTAAATGCTTAAAGCTGCTGGTAAGTACTAAAACTACTTATGGCAGACATGCAAACTTCAGATTAATAGCAGTATTTTCTAGCATGCATTAAACGCAGAAGGGGAGTATGCATTTCTATTTTTCTTGCTCGTAGAGGGCTTACTGACTGATTATGAAACAGGTTATTGTTTGCTTATGTGGAAATCTCTTTAAGGGAGCCCTCCAATACTATAGGTATAAGCAGTGGTTGACAAATCACCAAAAAATCTACTCGCCACACAAAAAAATCTACTCGCCACCTAGTACCAAACGTGTGCTGCTTGGGCCAATATTTACTCGCCCGGGGGTTAAATCCACTCGCCCGGGGCGAGCAAATGTATAGGTTTGTCGAACACTGGGTATAAGTATCCTCACATTTTGACATCCGCAAAGGTTGAATGAAGTATTTGCAATTGACCCTTATGTCTTAGTATATTTTTCAGATTATAGAACTACTGGAAATGTATACAATATGTTTATTATTTGTTCTGTTTCAGTGCATATGCTTGTAAAGCGCCTGTTTTTCCCCCATCCCTTTGTTTTTATACGTTTCTAAATAGGCCGTTTCGTTTGCATGAAACTGAATACAGTAATGAGAGATGTGTATTCTTCTCTTTACTAGTTACCGGTATTCATTCCATTACTATTATCAACAAATCTGGTCACTCATTGAGTATTAGTTTTATATTGTTTAGTATTGCTTACCTCTTTGTTTGATTTTATCCTGTTTAAATAGAGCTTGGCAAGTTTTCAGAGTACTCAGTGTTGATATGAGAATCTTATTTGTACTTTCATTGTTCTGTCTCTGTGGACATCTTGTATTCAACATTATATTCTCATTTACATGTAAACAATTGTGCATCTGCTTTTGTAGGCTGCTTATTTTCCTTATCGGTGTACTTGATATAACTTGGCTTGTGTTCATGGATGTGCTGTAGTATTTGCAGTTGTTTAGATTACAAATCGTTTTATATTTCGTCCTCCCAACGGATTGAAACTCTGCATTTGGCCCTGCCGTTTGTGACCTAAATCCCAAACTATATTTGCTTTAAATCTGTTCTTCCTTTTGTACTTGAAATAGAACGTCACCATTTCTGTGCTGCGTAGACCTGTGATTTGTATAATGAGGTCAGAACAGAAATAATGTTTTGTTGGTCCTGGCTTTGTGGCACTTCATTCGTCTTATCATAATACTAACACACCTTACTGTGATCCATTCAGTCATGATAAAGAAGCACTGGACACTATTCATGGACTGTTTGTTTGCATTCTTCCCTGTGTGGTTTACAAAGTGAAGTTGCTTTATATTCCTTTTCCATTCCAGATCTAATTTGTCACCCTTTATTGGCCACATTTCCGAGACTCATGGAGCAGCCTGATACCATGGATGCTCTTCGAGTACGTGAGTTAATGTCAGCGTGATGAAGGGTTTTCCACACATTACCACGTACACACATTGGGTGTGTACCCGTCTTGTTTTCCACAGTCAAGGTGGTGCAAATGATATTAAATCCTGAAGCCTGGGAGTGTCTTGTACCTATTCTATATTTATCATTATATTGCTCTTTCATTGTATTCTGCTGTGTGCTTTTAAAAAAACAATGATGTACATCATATAAAAGTACAAACACACTAGTCTAAAAGAGCTCACTGAATAATACTTGGTACAGTTGCACAAGGAGGTTAAATGATTTGCTTAAAATACGCAAAACTCACACTAGTGTGTGTCTCCCAATTCAAAGATTTGTACCTTAATTATAAGGCTACAGTAGTTCATATTACAGGTCTTTCAGGCAGCATACAGGCATACCCCGCATTAACGTACGCAATGGGACCGGAGCATGTATGTAAAGCGAAAATGTACTTAAAGTGAAGCACTACCTTTTCCCACTTATCGATGCATGTACTGTGCTGCAATCGTCATATACGTGCATAACTGATGTAAATAACGCATGTGTAACAGGCTCTATAGTCTCCCCGCTTGCGCACAGCTTCGGTACAGGTAGGGAGCCGGTATTGCTGTTCAGGACGTGCTGACAGGCACATGTGTGAGCTGCCGTTTGCCTATTGGGCGACATGTACTTACTCGCGAGTGTACTTAAAGTGAGTGTCCTTAAAGCAGGGTATGCCTGTATAGTGTTCAAGAGGAAATATTTTGTGTTCTAAAAGTGCTTAATTCTTAAAATCGAAATAGTTTTATTTAAATGTGATAACGATTTACTTCTTGATTGCAAGATGTGTGCCCTGACATTAGTTACATACATACAGTACATCATTCGTCCATTGGTTTGCTCAGTTTCAACTTTTAATTGGTCTCTATTTTGTTTATCTGTAGTACTGTATATTTTCCTCATGTTCCATTCCGTTTAGTTATTTTTCGGTATTTATTTCACCTATCCGTGAATTTCAGTGTGCTTATGTTTACACAAAGTTCACTACAACAGATATATCCAGTGCTCCCGGTTCAGGGAATCCCCGTCTATACTCCAAAGTCTGCAAGCCAAATTAGAAGTAGGGCACTACGGATTTCTACAAAAACTATTTATTTAGCCAATATTCCGACGCGTCGGCAGATACAACTGCCCATGCCAGCTACACTTGAGAACGGCAGTTGTATCTGTCGGAATATTGGCTAAATAAATGGTTTTTGTTTTTGCAGAAATCCGTAGTGCCCTGCTTCTAATTTGTCTTGTACACAAAGTTCACGACATTAAACTTGATTTGGTTTATTCCCACATTTTTTCATTGTATCCCCATTGAGTGCTGGAAACGTCCCTATTTTTTGTTCATTGACTACGTGGAGGGTATAAGGTCCCTCCCTGTTCCCGCTGCACCATTATTCACTCTTGTATATTCAAATTATTATATAATTGAGTGCTGCCTATCCTACATAGTTTCTGTATGTGGTATAGTGTATTTAATTCCTTGCTGACAATCTGTCAGTGACGTAACCAAGTGATTGGCACAGACAAAATATTGAAATCAAAATACTACTGGAATTACAATACCGTGTTAAAAAAAAAAAAAAAAAAAGCATCCTAATGCATTAGTAATGAGGGCAGATTCCTCTTTCAGAAAGGAGTGGTTGGCATGAAATGTTTTCATGTGATATTATGACACTGCTAATGTATTCAGTCCAGCCTGTGAGAATGCATTACCCTCAAAACGTACTCATTATTGAAGAAAAAAAAAACAGAAATAATTTGCAGTCTACCCAACGATAGAAATTCCTGAATGCAGTGGTAAAATTACAATTTGTGTTGAATCTTATACAAGGTCCCAGACAAGGAACGAAGTCCATGTTTTAAGTTTTGGACTTTTGTCAAATCTGTCTTGGGAGTTACCTTGCTCCTTTTTTTTTTAATTTTTAGAATACAAGAAAAGAAAAAAAAACAAACAAAATAAACTCCAAGGAAATCAAAGGCCAAATATTTAGGCCCGGCAGAATTTCTCTGATTTAGTGAGGGTGATGACTTGTGATGAGTGGCAGGAAAACTCCTGAAAGCGTAATCACAAATAAAATCCCTCTGCCCTAGCTCACCTTTTATTGTAAGTGGCGCACACTAAAAATTACTTCATGGGGTTTGCTCAACTTGGAACCGGAAGCAGCTCCTTCCACCTTCATTTCTACCTTCTACTGTAACTAAAGCATCTTTAAATTTGCTGCCCCTTTAGGCCTCGTCCAGGGTGAAGCTGAGCGCACTCGCTCTCTGCCTGGGCGCGGCCTTCGAATTTAGACATTCAGGTCTTTTACCACGGGCATTAATCACCAGGCAGTGCCCTATTCTTATTTAGGTATGATTTACAGATAATCTGGTTAATATTTACATTTGTGATTTATGTTTGTACCACATCAGGGATGCCTTGTCTCGCTCGATTGACTTCTCACACACTAATGGAGTGAATAATTAGTTTATTGTTTTAAAATGGGCCTCAAGCATGTCCCAGTAAGGTAATGCAGGACAGTGCGTACTTTTAGGAGCTATTCATTCCTACATCATCATTTATTTTTTTAAATGTTTTTTTTATTTTAGAGCTGTTGGATAGAAAAAGAAAACGCTTTGAAGAGATCAGAAAAGGTAACTCGTTTCTGAGGGCGATATCGGTAAATTATTTAAAAATTTTTTTCGTGTTTCAGGTTAATACTATGTTATATATCTTTAAAGGCCTAACTTCTTTTTGCTGGTAAAACACATTTAGAATTGAATGCGCATGCACTGTTGCTTGTGGAGAATACACATGTTAAAAATGTTTTTGCTAAATCCGAGTTTCATGGCAGTAATTAGATCTCCACAGTAAAGGCAGGGGGGCTCAACTCCAATCCTTGAGGGCCACCAACAGTTCAGGTTTAAAGGATATCCCTGCTTCAGCAGAGGTGGCTCAGTCATTGACTGAGCCACTGCTTGAGCCACCTGTGCTGAAGCAGGGATATCCTTAAAACCCGACCTGTTGTGGCCCTTGAGGGCAGGAGTTGGCAACTCCTGGTCCACGGGGATATGTACTAGGCAGGGGAACGCAAACTTTTTCCCTGCGCCCCCTCTGCTGGCAGTTCCCCTCTCTCCGCGCCCCCTACCTCGGCGTCATGACGTCACATGATGCCGCGTTGCCATGGCGACGCGTCTAAGAAGCCGCCGGAGCCAAGGTAAGTGCAGTTTACAGAGGTCTTCTCTTCTTCCCCGGCACTTAATTTAAGTGCCTTCGGGAAGCGCGGCGGGGCCTCTGTAAACCCCGTGCCCCCCGCACACAATCTCGTGCCCCCCAGTTTGCACAACGCTGTACTAAGGTAATGGATGAGCAAAGAAAGTCTGTTTTGATGCATAGCACTATTTTTCTGGCACATTGCATCAAATGTAATCAAAATTTTGTGGGGAGTGTTGGAAGTCAAAAAATGATGCCATCTTGGCAGATTGTTTTAAAAACAGATTAAAGGGATAAAAAAAGATGCACAGAGGTGCATAATGTAATACATCACATTAGAAGCTGTGTGCTATATAGCTGTTCCTTCTGACACACCTCAAATCGCAGGAAGACCTAAATGGGGTACAAAACGTACCAAGACGGTGACACACAGAGACACAAGATAAAAATAACACTCAATTTTCTGCAAACTGCCTTGGTACATAGCACACTAAAGGCCATATTCACTAAGCAGTGCTATGGCATTGACCCCTGGCAGCAGAAGACACCTTACAGCCCATTCAAGTGAATTCAAGTAAACATGGGTCTAAATGTATCAGTAATAACAACATAATAATAATAATAATGGCATTTCCTGAAATTCACAGTTCAGATCAGTGTCTATGAAGCCTTTCTACATCATAAACATACCAATATATTAACATACATCAGTGCTTATGAGCGAGAATAACAGGGAGTTTATCAGTAAAGCTGATGTACATTAGGCATGTCGGCTTTGGGCATAGTATTTAAAAATCAGATAAAATATTAAAAATATATGAAGTAAAAAAGAAAGGTATAATTATGTAGAAATAACTTATTTCAAGTACTACTTCAGACCATCCATTTCCCCATAGCATAAAATGCTGCGTTATTGTAGCTCGGCATCCTACAGTGGTATTGTCCTCCCTTGTACATTGTACTGCACTGCAGGATATGTTGGCATCCTACAAATAAAAGATAATAATACTCCATGGTCATTTTTGTCAATTGGTTGAGTTGTTTCCAATAATACAGGCAGTTAAGTGGATCAGATACGGAAACCACAATATCTTTTAGCTTCAACCATTGGCACCCCTTACCCATCCTACATACCAATTGTAGTAACCCTCATGCCTCTTACTGGCAGTGAACTAACTTCAGCTGTCTGGATCCTCTTCTATATTTTCCTCTTGTAAAGTTGTCACTCTGCCATTGCTAATACCACACATATTTCATTTCTTCTTTAGAGGGATAGAGAGTTCATGAAAAACGCATTCATCCAGGTCTATCATGATACCGCATACCCTCTTCTAGAATCGACTTTCCTGCAGGGTTCCAAGTGGGCAGAAGATGAGGCAGAAGCTTCTCGCTGGAAAACGATTGCTGACTTCCTAAAGCACACCCGGGAGAAAGAAGGACCTCTGCACTTTCTGCTGTCCCCAGACAGTATCCACAAACCTTTTGATATATCAGAAATAACATATGATTTTCTTGATGCAGCAAGAAACTCTCTTGTCTCGTTATGAAGTTACCAAGAGCAGAAAATAGTTCATGGCGGGTATTCAATAACCAGTGTGCAATAATGATTTTAGTAGGCAAAAACTTCACATTAGCTATGTAACATATATACATACCTATTACAGCAAAATGTTTGGAAATATTTATACAATCGTTCATATTAACATATCTTATTTTGGGAAATATTGGTTAAATGTTCATAAACCTTTTTTTTTTTTATATTGTTTTGTTGTTGTTGTTGAAATACATACTTTGTACTTTTGTTTTGTAAATTGCACATGTGAGCAAATGTTTGCAAAGTTCTTTTGAGAGTAAAAAGTGCAAATAAATCATAATCACAAACTACAGTAGGTGTTTTCTCTGTTAACTTTCTCTTTTTTGTTAAACCAACAAATGTACCTGTCAGTAGCGTACATACCAAGGCATTTACTTGATTTCATTGCAGGTCAAAGGTTTGTGTGAACTCTAGAAATTATTTTGTTACAAACACCAGTTGTCTATTTGTTATATATCAAAGGTGGATCTCCATCGCTTTCAGTGATCTATTACTTGACTTACATTCATAAAGGAGACCACTGAATTGCAGGGTGGTATTTAAAAAACATGGTACTTTCTTACATGGTACAGCCAAATTAGCCAGGGAAACATGCAGTAATATGCAGTACTCCAGCTGAAAGAATTCTAGTGGCAATGCATACTCTTTCATTAGGGTACTGTAGCTAACATTATTATTATTACTATTGCATTTTAGAAGGGTATCTTAATTTTTGATCTTATTATTGTTTCAATGCTTTGTTGTCCTTTCCAAATGAGGGTATGTTGTCATTCTCAAACCTGGAAAGTACTCTTTTTTTTTTTTTTTTTTTACAGGCCATTTTTCTGAATGTCATAGAATTAGGGTAAATAAACCCCACATCCCTGTTTTATGCTGCAAAGTAAACAAGGTTTATCCCAGCAACATAACATCTGGTGTTGGTTATTATGCATAAACCCACATAAAGTAGACATTGACCACTTAAATGTTGATAATAAAAAAAACATAATTACATGCTTGGCTCATTGGACGTAAAGCTACCCCTGTTTCTAATGTATTTAAATGATTGACATCCTTTTTGGGTTAAGATTTATACTCGGTGTATTATGTCTTTTGTGGCTGTAAATGAAATAATTAGGTAGCCTCCCAAAGTTCTCCACTGACTTTTGTACAGGGGGGCGGGCCAAGTCAATATCATAATAGACACAATTTATAATTGTAAATTATAATTATAACACAGTAATAGACACAAATATAAATGTCCTGTCAGAATTATATTTTGGCTTTAATGAGGTTTGGAGTATAAGAAGTTGAGATTCAAAGGGGGCAGCTGCCTCCTTTTGTCCTTAAACGAATGTGCATGTAGGCACTTACTACAAGCACTGAATACATGCCAGTCACCTGCACTCTGGGAAAGGTATAAACATATACAGTACAGCCTTATTGTGAGTGGAACTAGAATAGAGGTTTGCTCGAAATGTGATGGACAGGTCCTGAGCCTCCAACTTCTCCAAGTCTTTGGAATAAAGAAGACCTTGGTTGCAGGAAAACTGGGTCCAACTTTATAGCTATCTACATTTTGATGATACTAGGCTTATATACTGCTGTGCTGGCTCAGAATAATAATTTCTCAGAGCTATGAACTTTACAGCCACATATTACTGTAACAAAAAGTTTTTGTCGATTTTTCGTGCCTGATATAAGTTAGGCTGAAGGTGTGGCTCAAGGAGTAAAGGCATTGACTCCAAAAACATGCAAGGGTGCCTGGTTCAAATCCCATTGTCAGCTCCTTGACACTTTGAGAAAGTTTATCTCCCTGTGCCTCAGGCACCAAAATATTGATTGTAAGCTCTGCAGGTCAGGGACTTGTACCTGCAAAAATTCTATGTACAGCGCTGCGTACACTGTAAACGCTATAAAAGAAAAAAACATTCTTATATTACTGTTATTGGGATTTATCTACTGCCATTACCACAAATCCACCCCTTCTTTCAGTACACAACCCTTTTTCGGTGATTAACCCTACTGTTAATGTTGTGTAAAACAGTTGCAGCATCTCTAGAACGGAATAGGCTAACTACATCTCTGTTCTATAGTATGAGCGGGTATGTTTACCATCTCACTGTAACTGCGTCTCCTGGTGTGTGTTTTTTTTTTTTTTTTTTAAACATCACTTCCTTGCAAAATGTTTTGCCAAGCCTCAATGGGCTGATAATGCTGCCAAATAAGTAAGCTTTCAGGGTCATATTGCCAGACAGTGCGCAAAACTGCTGCTAGACTCCAACGGTGTGTTGAGTTGATCTGGAGCTCAGTGGCAGCATCATAAGTTTATCATGTATCCCTTTCTCTATGACCTCCCAGGTAAAACAGTAATGGAGGAGCTGTAGTGGGGCATGGAGTACAAGGGATACCTGGTTTCTGTGAATGGATACATGAACAAATTAACATGCACATTGCAGACACAGAGGTGTACATAGATGGTGCCTTATCTGGACTCTTGGCGTAGTTTTAATAAGGTGTAATGTGTTTCTATAAACACACATTAAATGTTGTTGTATATTTTTACAGGTTAAGAAACACTTAATTTATTATGAAGGGAATGTTTCAACAAATGGATCATCTTTTTCCTTAAACATCCTTTATTTTGTGTTAACAATAAAAGAAACTGCATTGTAAAATAAAAAAGAAAGCAGGAAGATTACGTGAGAGAAATTGAGACTTGTGGTGTGATTTAGTGTCTGTGTTAGACTGTGTTTATTAAGTGTGTGAAGACTGTGTTTATTAAGTGTGTGAGTTAGTTACTGTGATTGAATCTGTATTAATATCGAGTGTTTGACTGTTTGAGCTTATTGAGTATTGGTGATTGAGTGTCAGTTGGAGCAGGAACTGGGCGTAAGTACAGAGATGGCGCCAGGGACTGACAGTGGGAGATCATTGAAAATTTACCTCTGGGTATTTTTTAGAATAAAGTGCATATTCTGTGAGAATGTAGTCAATTGGGATGATAGCATGACTGACGGAAGAGATGCCATACTGGAAGCATGTTGAGGCATCATCCCACAGCATATGAGCAACAGGCAAATGTGGAAGAGTAACACACAGAACCTGCTACACTCATGCTGCTCATTATTATGAGTTCCTCCTACTTCTGGGACTTTAGAGCAGAAATTATTTGGTGGCTCCTTTTGGAAAATGGTTGTCTGCAAGTCTCAGTTGGTGGTGGTGTGTAGGGGTGGGGGTGACCGGTGGACAGAGACTGGTGTTGGTAGTTGGCTCTAGTACAGGTGGCATGGTTGCACTTGTCATTATCTGAGCTTAGTCTTGAAGTATCACCTATCTTGCTTCAGCCAGGCTCTCATTCCCAGTTTCCAGGTGTATATGTCGCTGGCTGTTTTTGTAGAAACATCATTGACGTTGGTTCCATGGATACTACACAGAGATAATTCATCAGGCATAGTATCCAGCACTAGCCTCACCAATTCTGCCTTACCATTGGCTTCACATTCATGCTGCATGTGAACAAAGGTTCCTGTCTAGTAGAAGTAGGAAGATAAGTGGGATGACTTGACTGATGCCAGTATTGTCGTCACTGCTGACTAGAGCTGTGGCTTGTATTTCTCAAGTCTTCAGTAGCCCACACAGCTCCCCTATCAGATGTCACTGTTTTGGGAGCAACGTGTATGCAGGGCTGGTTTAACTATTAGGCCAACTGGGCGGCTGCCTAGGGCGGCACAATTTGGTGGGTAGCAGTTTCCGAACCAAGCGAGGGATTTCTCCGATCTCCGGGAGCAGGGCTGTTGCTAGGGGGCTTGGCAGTTTCCTCCATCCGGATTGACTGCTGCTTGGTAATGCAGCCAATCAGGAGGAAGTGTAAGGAGCGTGGGCGCGGACCCAAGCAGAGGAGGAAACAACATCGACCGGAGAGAGGTGAGGGAGGGAGTGTGTGTGTGTGTCCTGTGCATATTTGTTCTGTTGTGTGTGTTCAGTTGTGTGTGTGTGTGTGTGTTCAGTTGTGTGTGTGTCAGAGGGAGAAGGGGGAGAGAATTACAGAGGGGGGGTAATAACGGGGGAGAATGGCAGGGAGAGCGAATGACCGCAAGAAGGGGGATAGAGAATGACAGGTGGGGGTGGAGAGAGGGAGAATGATGGAGGAGAGAATGAGATGGAGAGAGGGAGAATGGGGGAGGAGAGAATGACATGGAGAGAGGGGGACAGAATGACTGGCGGAGAGAGTGACGGGGTGGGAGATAAATATGGGAGAGGGGAGAGCGAATCTCTGCTTTTTAAGGCTAAGGCCATACAGCCTTCACCCGCTCGGAGGCGTGCGAAGGCTGTGACGTCACCCGCGTGAAACTGGTGCGTTTTCGGGCCATGGGAGGCGTGCCTAGGGGTGTCACGGAGCTGTTTTTGCACAACATAGTTAATTTGCTCCTTGAAGCAAGGGTTTTGAACAGTGGTCAGAAGATATTCCTCATTAGTTTTCACAGATACTACATGGGGAATGTTTCTTATGCAGTTGAGTATGGCATCCACCATCCCCAATATTACAGCATTGTTATTCTTACACTCATGCTGCATGCAACCAATGGTCCTATCTAATAGGAATGTAAGAGGGATGACTTGATGGTGCCAGCATTGCAACTGCTGAACAGAATGGTAGCTTTCTCAAACGACCTCAGTAGCCCACGCAGCTTTCCCATCAGATGCCACTGGTTGGGCAACAAGTATGCTCCCTCTATGAGCTTGAAGGTTCCCCCTGATCTTATTATTCCATTCTGTGTGTTGTTCCTAGAGCCACTCTAGAATGTACAATGTTCAGTTCCCCTGAGTTGGTACCGTAGCTTTGAGGTTGTGGCCAACGCTCAATAACCCCCCTCTATTGTAAAAAAAACAAAATAGCAACTTTGTGGGCCTTCTGACCCATACATAGGGTAGCATACTTCCAGACTCTCAGCATTATTACCACTACTGTACCTCCAGCAAACTGTCCCCTTTGGCAAGGGGGAGGAAAGTACACCCGATAGGTGTTAACAGTCATTTAGTCCCCTTCACGAAAGCAAAAGGGCAGCATATTACCGACAAGCATTTTGTCCCATTTGCTATTAAGCAAAATGGCCTTATTTTGTGATGTTCGGCATACTATTGTGCCCATTCCAGTACCTGCCAGCACTGTCCTGCAACAGCAATTTTCTGGCCACTACTAATCGGAAAAGATGCATCCAGCAAGTGACCATCACAGACCCTTATGCGTAGTCCTTTAGTCAGTCTCTGAAAGTGCCATTTGAGGAATAATGTTGCTGCTTGTTCTTCAAGACTACCCCCTACATTCTACCTGGCAGTATCTGGTTAAAAATCCTAAAATCTTACCATGACTCGCGACTGGCGGTCACCTGGGAATTAAAAAAAATATGAAAGAACTGCTTTGTTGCCACTACTGGTGGCCCAGATGTGGCCTTGATATTGAAGAGTGTGTCCGCTACTGTGAGGTCTGCGCCCGCAACAAGACACTTTAGCACTAAACTAAGTCAAAGCATAGGGAAGGGCCTGATGATGTTATTGGCGGTAGCAGTGTTACTATTAGTAGTAGTAGCCAAGGTAATGCCCTGTGAGACAGGTGGTGGGAGCAAGAGCGACTAACATGGCCAAGGAGCTGACACAATGAATGACACAACTTACCCTGCCCCGACTCTGACCCTCTAAATAACTGGGCGGAAAAAACAAAAACAAAGGTGGCCTGAGCCGGCGTGGATTTGGTTTTACATACACACACCACATGATCAGATCAGCCTCATTCACAATTAGGGTGCGAGAAGGGAATTATGTGTATACTAAAGTACTTATAAAGAAAACGTGGGGAAAAAAAGAATCCCTTATGTCTGCACACCCTTGTTAGATACTATAAAACATAACTTTTAATATAATTGGATAATACTGTAACACATCAATACAAATGAAATAACCTAAGAGGACCTAAATTGACCTACTGTAAACTGACCTAAACTGACCTAAACTTGAGCTGGAGAGAGGCTCAGTGAGTAAAGACACTGGGGGTTATTCACAAAGCAGTGATAAGTGTTTTTAAGTGAGATAAATGCTTTATGGCGCAATTTTTGAAGTGAAACTTCTTTCGTGGCACCTAGTCCTGATAGAGCAAAACTGGATAGATGGGGGGCGAAACGTGAAACGGAAGTGACGTCACGTAATGGACGCCGCTCCGCTCACACGTCCCCTGTCACATGCGGCGGCGGCGGCGATAGCCGCCGGCGCCGCTCCTAATCGCCGCCACAGCCCCCCACACCCCCCCCCACACACACCCCCCACACCCCCAGCTGCTGACATATGCGGCAGCGATAGCCGCCGCCGCTCCTAACGGCCCGCCTAACTTCCATGACCATTGCCATGCCGCGCGTGCGCAGTTGTGATGGCGCCGCTGAAGGACGCCACACATGCGCAGAAGCGGCTGGCAGCGGCGCCATTTAGCCCTCCAGTGACGCGGGCGTTTGCGGGCCCCCCAGGAAGCGGTGGCACACGGCGCAAACCCGGGCGCAACCCGAGCGGCCCCCCCTGGACCCCCCACACACTGACGGACCCCGCACACACTGACTTACCCCCCCCGGACCCCCCCACACACTGACTGACCCCCCCCCGGACCCCCCACACACACTGACTGACCCCCCCAGACCCCCACACACACTGACTGAACCCCCCAGACCCCCACACACACTGACTGATCCCCCCAGACCCCCACACACACTGACTGACCACCCCAGACCCCCACACACACTGACTGACCCCCCAAGACCCCCACACACACTGACTGAACCCCCCAGACCCCCACACACACTGACTGACCCCCCCAGACCCCCACACACACTGACTGACCCCCCCATGCCCCCACACACACTGACCCCCTCAGACCCCCACACACACTGACTGACCCCCCCAGACCCCCACACACACTGACTGACCCCCCAGACCCCCACACACACTGACTGACCACCCCAGACCCCCACACACTGACTGACCCCCCCAGACCCCCACACACACTGACTGACCCCCCCCCAGACCCCCACACACACTGACTGACCCCCTCCAGACCCCCACACACACTGACTGACCCCCCCAGACCCCCACACACACTGACTGACCCCCCCAGACCTCCACACACACTGACTGAAACCCCCCCCCACACACACACACACACACACACCCCACACACACACCACCACACACACACACACACACACACCCCCACCACACACACACACCCCCCCCACACACACACACACACACACGCCACACACACACACACACACCACCCCCCCCCCCACACACACACCCACCCCCCCACACACACACACCACCCCACACACACACACACACCACCCCCCCCCACACACACACCACCCCCCCACACACACAGACCGCCCTCCCCCCACACACCACCCCCCCCACCCCCCCCCCCCACACCCACACACACACCACCCCCCCACACATACACCCCCCCCCTCACACACACACACACACACACACACACACACACACACACACACACACACACACACACACACACACACTGACATACATACACTGACTGACTGACTGACTGACTGACTGACTGACTGACTGACTTACATACATACACACACACACTGACTGATACACATACACACACTGACTGATACACATACACACACTGACTGACACACATACACACAAGGAATTCACACTTAGTGCAAATAGCTAATACAGGGGATGTGTGCCGAGCACGCGCATTATAAGTCAAATGTATTTGCGTTTTGTCAATGAAATTGTATTTTGATTTTTAATTAAAACATCACCAATACAAATACAATTTCTGTGATAAAAGTCAAAGAAGTTTCACTTACTATGCGCGTGCACAGCACACACAGCTTTTTTTTGTATAGTTTTATGATTTTGCCCATTGCTTAGACCCTCGTTTGCAAGGGGATTTGCAAGGGGATTTGCACACAATCACATTTATAAAAGATGGCAGGAATGTTGTCGTCGCCCATTGAACACTTCCGCAGAATAGGGTTCCTCTGTACTGAAAGCACAACTAGTCCCCAAACCAAATGACACGGTGGCCTTTAATTCACTTCTCAAATATGTGTTCTTATTTTTTAGCAATGACTGTTTTGATGATAAAAAGCCTTTCAAGTGCGATACTGCAGTGTTATCACTGCTTTGTGAATCGCGATGCACGCGATATTGAGAAAAAAAGGCATTTATCTCACTTAAAAACACTTATCACCGCTTTGTGCATAACCCCCACTGACTGATAACACTGAGTTTGAAGCAGGGGAACTTGGTGCAAATCCCTGTGTCAGCTCCTTGGCCAAGTAACTTTATCTCCCTGTGCCTCAGGCACCTAAAAACACACAAGCTTTACGGGACAGGGACTCGTGCCTGAAAATAATAATAATCTATGTACAGCGCTGTGTACACTGACAGTGCTATAAAAGAAAAAAGCATTATTATAGGACAGCACTAATTTAAAATGACCATAATAGAGCCCTTTTTGCCACAGTGACGCGGTGTCTTGACATTAATGCGAATATAATCTTAGCTACAGTAGCTTTAGAGAAATGTCTGTACTGTACAATCATACCATTTGTCAAACATTTTGTTGGCACTGCTTGTAACACAATAGTATTATGGTTTCCAATTAAATACTGTTACTGTATATGATTTGTAGCATAATTGTGTATTTACAAATGATTGATTTATTTAGTGTAAGACTGTTAAGGAGGTGTTTTAATAGGTAAGAATATAAAGTGCTACCTTATTTATTCCAAATGAATTTCATTCACCCCTAATAAAATATATAAATTAAGTGATATATATTATACAGTGGAGTGCTAAATAAAATACTCAGCTGAATCTTTATTGCCACGTAAGTACAGATATTAAAAGATTTACATGCACATTGAATTAGTGTCGCTATATGTACACCAAATAAAACCATAAAGCTGAATTCTCAGCATGTATCAATCTTATGTAGCCAAATGACTTGCTGTATAGATCGTGGTTTGCTATGTTTCATTGCCACTCTCAAAGTAACATGAACCGATTTTTACAAATTTAGTAAACGTGTTGCTAATTCTCAGTATTTTCCAGCTATGCATAATTCAACAGGCTTCTGGATACTTATTTAAAAATAAACAATAATAATAATTTGTTTTTGGATTATGGGGAAAATGTGAATGAGATTTTTTTTTATTGCTTTCTTGTGTGCTTCCTATGCAAGTATTTATGCAATGCCAATCATTTAGCAAAAAATTTGATAATAATGAGAAATATATATATTTACATGTCATTTCCCAGAATCCCTTGCTGCAGTGGAAGTGCTGTGTGCTGGGTGATAATGGTGAAAGGCGGGGTTGCAGACCTGTCTAAGACATGCAAATGAGCATACAGTAATATTTCCATTAAAAGCAGCAACACTCAGATTTAGCAAAAAGACATGTATTAGCAGTGACAAAACAGCACAATATAAACCCAACGTTTCGGTCCTGGCAGGACCTTCCTCAGGGGGGTGCTGCCAGGTCCTGCCAGGACCGAAATATTGGGTTTATAGTGTGTGTTTTGTAACTGCTAATACATGTCTTTTTGCTAAATCTGAGTGTTGCTGCTTTTGTGCCTTCTCTTATGGGAAGACAGGGTTTCTATATTGATTTCTATGGAGCATGCACCTTGACTTTACATTTGTTTGTTGCTTGGAGTGCTGGCTGCTGCTTTTTGTTATATATATATATATATATATATATATATATATATATATATATATATATATATATATATATATATATATACATACATACATGTGTGTATGTGTATGTATATATGTATATATGTATATATGTCTATGTATATATATGTGTGTGTATATATGTATATATATATATGTGTATATATGTGTATATATATATATGTGTGTATGTATATATATATATGTGTGTATGTATATATATGTGTGTATGTATATATATATATGTGTATATATATGCTTGCCCCGAAGTCTTTAGTCGTCCTCCTCTTCTTCCGCTGACGCCATCCACCGTCTTCCTCCTCTGCTGCCCTGCTCCACTGAAGCCAGGTAAGTGAGAGGAAGAGGAGGGGGTGAGAAGAAGAGGAGAAGGAGGCGGTTGAGAGAGGCAGCGCATGCTCAGTCAAGTTTTTGCCATTGTACAGTGCATATATACTGTGTGTGTCTAAATAAAAATATATATATATATATATATATATATATATATATATATGTATATATATATATATACAGTGTTCGACAAACCTATACATTTGCTCGCCCCGGGCGAGTGGATTTAACCCCCGGGCGAGTAAATATTGGCCCAAGCAGCACACGTTTGGTACTAGGTGGCGAGTAGATTTTTTTGTGTGGCGAGTAGATTTTTTGGTGATTTGTCAACCACTGTATATATATATCTATATAGATATTATATATATCATACTGAGTGTATACTGGTAGGCATGGAAGCTGAACAGATAGTGCTCCATGCTTTTACTGCCTGGAGAGGGAGTGGCTCAGTGAGTAAAGACACTGACTGAGTAAAGGCACTTTGAAACAGCGAGACTGAGAGTTTGAAACAGGGGAGACTGGTTCAATTCCTTGTGACCTTGGTCAAGTCACTTTATCTCCCTGTGCCTCAGGCACCAAAAACATAGATAGGGACCTGTGCCTGCAAAATGTCTCTTTAAAGCGCTGCGTACAACTAGCAGCGCTAGACAAGGACATACTATTATTATTATTATTATTATTATTATATACTGAGAAAAACCTATAGAAATAATTTAATCTGTTGGCCAAAACATATTAAGCCTACAACCACATCAACCACATACTGTGTCCTTTGATGCAATGAAGGTAATACAATGGACACTATAAAATTGGTAGTGTACTGTAGGTACCTGCTGAAAGGGTCTACCTTGATGTGGTTGCAGGCAGGGCCGCCGACAGGGGGGGAGAACCGGAATAACTGTCTTTGGCCCGGTCGCTGCGAGGGGCCCAACCAACCAGTGCTGGAAGTTTGGCATCCCAGATGTTGGGGCCAACATCTGGGCCCCAGCTTCCCCCACTCCTTGCAGCAGGCCTCTCTCCCCTGCTGCTGCATCATCTCACATGTAGGCCTGACTCTGGCACAACAGAAGTTGGTCTGGAAGTTGAACCCCACCAATGTACAGTAAGATGTGTGTATTTTAGGTTATTGTGTATGGAGCATTGGGGGGAGAGGTTATTATGTGACTCTCTGCTCCCTCTTTATCCTGTGACTCTCTGCCCCCACTGTCTCTTGTGACTCTGTATTCCCTGACTCTCTGCTCCCTCTGTCTCTTGTGGCTCTCTGTCTCCATATTCTCTTGCTCCTTGGTCTACTGTGACTCTCTACTTCCTCTGTTTCCTCTGACTCTGTCTCCTGTGACTCTCTGCTTCTTGTGACTCTCTGTCTCCTGTGACTCTCTGTCTCCTGTGACTCTCTATCTCCTGTGACTCTCTGCCCCCACTGTGACTCTGTATTCAGTGACTCTCTGCTCCCTCTGTCTCCTGTGACTCTCTGCTTCCGCTGTTTCCTCTGACTCTGTCTCCTGTGACTCTCTGCTTCTTGTGACTCTCTGTCTCCTGTGACTCTCTGTCTCCTGTGACTCTCTATCTCCTGTGACTCTCTGCCCCCACTGTCTCCTGTGACTCTGTATTCAGTGACTCTCTGCTCCCTCTGTCTCCTGTGACTCTCTGCTTCCGCTGTTTCCTCTGACTCTGTCTCCTGTGACTCTCTGCTTCTTGTGACTCTGTGTCTCCTGTGACTCTCTGCCCCCTCTGTCTCCTGTGCATGCGTAGATCGGGGAAGTCAGAGGTCACGCATGCGCAGAACAGGCGGTCGCCGAGGGTGCGCTTGTGCAGAATGGAGGTTGCGCATGCGCAGAAGGGGGAAATTGCCGGTTTGCACATGCGCACACGTAAAAATCGTCGGTTCCGCTTCATGACGATTTTCACTTTGCAACGGGCCCTTAGAACAGAATGTTTCAGACAATGTAGAATGCCAAAATTATTATAATAGCATCTAACTACTGTATATACACATCAGATGTAAAAAAAAATCCTAAAACACTTCTGCATTTATTTCCAATAAAATATTTCCAAAGGCACTTACATTTTGTTACTTTAAAACCCGGATTGCAGACATATGTTTATAGGAATCCATGTCCGATTATAAACTCTGAGCAGGGATCTCCTTTCCTATTGTCTGATCTTATTTGTTTCCTATATTGTACCATAATTCCCTGTACTGTATTGTCTCTCTTGTAAAGCACAAAGTACAGCTGTGGGTGCTGTATAAATAAGGTTATACATACATAATAAGCAAACAATGACACAGTGAGTGCTCATTTGCATGTCATTACCCAGAATCCCTGGCTACAGTGGAAGCATTGTATGCTAACAGATAATGGGAAAGGTAGATTTGTGAACCTATCGGAGACGTGAATGTGGACATACGTGGTATTTTTATTTGCTGCTACTTTAAAAGATAGAATAGTCACTGTACTGTAAATGTTGCTACTGTATGAAGAGCAATACCACATACTGTATATGGGACACTTCAGGTTTATCTCTTGATTCACTAAAAAATTATAATTTGCAACTAGCACAAATCATTCAATTTAGTGTATGATTTGCTATATTTTAGAATAGGTCAATTATATTCGGGTTCAAAACGGAAATGTTCAATAGTATAGTAATATCTTCACATTCATGTTAATATATTCATTCAAAAGCAAATTAAAGTCTGGGTTGATTGGAGGATTTTTTTTTAGAAAAATTATATGCATCTGTTTACCAACTTGTGTAATGGATTTCTCTCATTGAAAGCTGCTTCAGTATTTAAAAATATATTTTATGAGGCGACTTTAACACGGTTATAAACCCTGACTTAGACAGAACGGGCCACGCTAGACCGAAATGCAGAGAAGATGTAGCAGCATTGAGGGCAGGAGTGAAACTGAACCACCTAGTAGATATATGGAGGGAACTCCATCCCCTGGAAAGGGATTACACGTTCTTTTCTAACCCCCACTCCTTCTATAGCAGAATCGATTACTTCTTTATCTCTAGCAGACTGGTCCCACAGATCTCCCATACTGGGATCCATGATATTTCATGGTCTGATCATGCACCGATAGAGCTGAGGTGCACAAATTTAGCCCTAGACAGACCAGGAGCGAATTGGAAGCTTATTGAATCTTTGCTAAAAGTCCCGGACCTGGCCCAACAGATTAATGATGAAATTGCCCATTTCTTTCAAATTAATAAAGGCTCAGTTGACTCACACACAACCCTATGGGAGGCGCATAAAGCGACCCTCAGAGGAACTTTAATGAATCTAGCAGCACGTAGGAAGAGAGAGAGAAACGCCAAAATATCAGCATTACAAGCAAAACTTAAAGATCTAACGGCAGAGCATAAAACACATACAAGAGCCGAGACCTTGAGTCTTATTAAAGATGTACAAATTAAGTTGAAGCTACTACTGACTGCCCAGGCGGAGAACTCGTTGAGCTGGTCTAAGAGGAGGTTTTTTACAGAAGCAAACAAACCAGATACTATGCTAGCAAACAAATTAAAGGACAAAGCCCCAAATTATAATATCCAAGCCATCCGCCTACAGACGGGGGCATCCACGTCCAACCCCAAGGGGATAGTTGAGGAATTCAAGAAATTTTATGAAAACCTCTACAATGGAGAGAAAGTGGCACACAATCTGAACACAAAAAGAGCTCTGCGGGATTTCCTGGTGAGCTCCAACCTGCCGAGGATGGAGGTTGGGGAGCGAGAGTCTTTAGGGACGGAGTTTACCCTGGAGGAACTTACCCAGGTGATTAAAGAACTAAAGCCAGCAAAAGCTCCGGGCCCGGATGGTTTCTCTAACCTTTACTACAAAAAAAAATGTAAAAACCCTTTCCCCATACATGCTTAACATGTTCAATGAGGTGTTGGAGGGCAGACCATTCCCGGACCAAATGCTCCAAGCGTCCATATCCCTTATATATAAATCAGGTGAAGATCCGCTCGATTGTAAGAGTTATCGACCAATCTCCCTTATAAACACAGACATCAAAATATACGCCAAACTAATTGCCAACAGATTGAGTCATATCCTGCCTAGACTAATACACCCAGATCAAGTCGGCTTCATTAAAGATCGTCAAGCGGCAGACAATACCTGACGAATCATTGATCTGATTGAAATAGCCAATAATAAACAGATAAAAACTATGGTGTTGAGTCTAGATGCGGAAAAGGCGTTTGACAGGATTGACTGGGCATACCTAAGAGCTATGCTTGGAGCCTTTGGCTTTGGAGACAAACTGATAGGGGCAATACTGGCCCTCTATACCAACCCAACCACTAGGGTGCAACACCAAGGTTTCCCATCCAATCTATTTAAGATCAGGAGTCTTACGAGGCAGGGCTGCCCGCTCTCGCCTCTACTTTTCGCTCTCTGTATGGAACCGCTGGTGGCCCAGATACGTGAGAGCCCGCACATCACAGGAATAAACGTGAACAACCAATCCCATAAAGTGGCTCTATATGCCGACGATGTCTTTTTGACCATCTCTAAGCCATTGACCTCGCTCCCAAATCTCTTTGACTTGCTAGGGAAATTTAAAAGGATTTCGGGGTTCAAAATAAACCAAGCCAAATCAGAAGCATTAAACATTAATCTCCCGAAAAATCTGGAAAAATTACTGACAATTAATTTCAATTTCAATTGGCAAAAATCAGCGATTAAGTACCTAGGAGTCAATATCACAAAAGACTATCAATCAATATATAAGGCAAATTATCCTAGATTATTCAAAGAATTAAAGGAAGACATGAGAAAATAGGCCAAATTTTAAATATCATGGATAGGGAAAATATACAGCGTCAAAATGAACCTTCTCCCAAGGGCCTTGTACCTATTCCAGACCCTCCCAGTGTCACTGGGATTGAAGGAAATACTCTCCCTTCAATCCGCGATCTCTAAGTTTATATGGGGAGGCAAAAAAGCGAGAGTAAAAAAACAAACCCTAATAAAACAAAAATTGGAGGGGGGACTAGCAGTACCTTGTTTGTTATCCTACTATAAGGCAGCACAATTATGTCAAATTTTCCAATGGCAAACAAACCCAGAATTGAAAAGATGGGTGGCATTGGAGAAGGAGTGTTGCTCCCCATTGGAGTTAAACAACCTAATCTGGTCCCCAAACACGGCAAAGAAAGCTGGATCCGAGCTGCTCTCCTCGATGACCAACTCACTCATGATCTGGAAGTCCACCAAGCTGTCATGTAACCTAACTAGTAGGGGATCCCTAATGACCCCATTATGGGGAAATTCGGACTTCGCTCCGGGTCTGAATAGGGCGGACGCCTCGATTTGGCGAGCTAAAGGTATACATAGACTTAGAGATCTGGAGGGCAATAACAAAATTAAAACATTTGAACAAATTAAATCGGAAAAAGAGATCCCCCAATCAGAATTCTTTAGATACCTCCGGATCAGAGCATTTTACAACAAATTCAAATCCCGTCCCCCATTGACAAACTTTGAAAAGCTCTGTCTGGTTGAGACGGACACGAAGGGACTTAAATCGCAGATGTATAAGGAAGTGATCGGTTCTAGTCCCACGGTCACAAAAAAGTTAGGATATATGTTGATGTGGGAAAAGGACCTGGGAGAGACATTGGAGGAGGAGGAGTGGACGCAGATGGTTACAGCGGCCTCCAAAAGTTTATTGTGCACCTCATTAAAGGAGAACGCATATAAAGTATTAATGAGATGGTACCACACCCCAGTTAGATTATCAAAATTTGTCCCAGGATACTCCCCATTGTGCCCAAAACAATGTGGAGACCCGGCCGACCTGTTACATATGCTGTGGTCATGCCCTCGGGTAACTCCCTTGTGGGAGCAAATTAGAGATTGGCTACAGAGGATCCTTAACCTCACAATTCCACTAGACCCGTGGTTATTTTTGTTGAACAGGCAGACCCCGGGAATAGCTAAAACCGATATGAAACTGATTGCACATTTCGCATTGACCACGAGGGCAGAGATCGCAGCATTATGGAAACAAAACGAAATCCCAGTAATCCCCAAAATTCGGAACAGAATTTGGCATACCTGCTAGATGGAGAAATTGACAAGTCTCCTAGACGACACTGGCAAAAATTACCTAAAAGACTGGACACCGTGGCTAGCCCAAACAGACATCCCAGGGGTGGACAGGTCCACAATCTGGCTCTAATAGTGGCAAGTGCGTTCTCCTTTGATGTAGGAGGTGGAAGGGGGGGGGGGCTTGGGTTAGATTGTAGTTAATCTAGGCGACCTGAGTAGGAATGCAGATGGTCGTATACAAGGTGGGATGAGGCGGTGACCCAAGGAAAAGAAGCATGCAGAAGAGGTGTCTTCCCCGCCCCCCCCTCTCCCTCCCTAACCCCCTCCCGCATAGGGAGTGTTATGATGTATTATTATTTCACTAGAAAATGGGAGTTGCACGGTGTTCAATGTTGAAAATCATTACAAATATTGTATGTACTGTACGCATGTATTGTAACATTGTGAAAACTAATAAAAATTTAAGTTATAAAAAAAATATATATATATATTTTATACTGAAATAATGTGGATCAGCAACAAGCCTGAAAGGAAATTCTTACTCGGATTAAGCAATGAGTTTGGGAGAGGTTGGCTTGAAAATTAAGCCTTTAGTGGTGCTAAGAATAGCAACAGCTGCTGAAAGTTGGCATTTAAGAACAGAACATCGGTTTGGGTTGTTTATGACGACAAGATGAAAAGTTGAAGTGAAGGGAATCTGCCTCAATTTCAATATGAAATGCAATTGTTTGAGAAAAAAAAAGAAAATACGTGCAAAAATGTAGACAAAGTTTGCAGGTGACCTGTCCTTCACTATACAGCTCGATAGCACCTTCAATAAAGTGCAGCAGCACTGATTCGGTGCTACCACACAGCAAGTCCCATTGATTTGCATAGGGCTTTCTGTGCCATAGTGCAGAATTGGCACACTTTATAAAATAACGCCCATAGAGTTGTATGTATGTATAGCGACATCCATGTAAATAGTACTTTCAAGCAGTAATACATGTGACATAATAAGAATAAGTGCTACAGACATAAAAGTAACATAAGGAAAAGTAGTCCCTGCAATCCAAGTCGTAAGTAGGGTGAATTTACAAAGACAGTAGGAGGGTTCTAAAGGAATGTATCCTACATCAGGGCTGGTCCCCAGTGGCCGCTGTGGTGCATGCTGTGGTGTGCGCTCCACACACCACAGCACAGCCCTCTGTAGGGCTGGCCACAGTGGCTGTGTTTGTGTGGGCGCGCATAGCGCTGTAACACATACGCTGGCGGGGAAGACAAGAATTTTGCCTTCCCGTGCCACAACACGGTCACATGCTCGGCGGGCAGCCAATGGAAAGGCAGATATGCCCCGCCATGGCAGCGCCCCCCATCATGGCCCTGCCCCCGCGCATCCCATTGCACCCCTAAAGACCACAGATCACGGCTGTAGTCTGTGCATGCGCTGACAGGTGCGCATGCAGCAGTGAGGACTTGGGCCGTAGCCTCTCATGAACAAAGTATTGCTGGGGTGATAACAAATGGTATTCAAGGCAGGCACTGCCCATTTTAAACTCCAGTACAGGATCAAAGTGTTAATAAATGTTATGCAAGTGGAACTACAGAAAATGACGTGTACAAATCACTCAATTGTAATATCTTTATTATTGTGTCTAGAGGCAGGCAGCTTGGATTTGTGATGTAGTTTGTGACACCGCCATACACCTATACACTGAGGTTCATTACTAATCCGTTTGACTCTTGCTTCTCATGTAACGTCACATACCAGTCAATGCCACTTTCTACCTTATTCTGATGCTTTAGGATGGGGGCAATTATAAACAGGAAGAAGGATCCAGAGTGCTGAGTAATGAATCTCAATTCAGCCTCTTCGTACTGTATCACAAAATACAGCTATTGCGAGTATTGTGTTGTACATGTTATTGTACATAGCTCCTGCAGTGTATTTAAATGTATTAGGGCTACATTTTTCAAAACAATGTAACCTGTCTTTAAGGATATTTTGACCATCATGACAGCTCTACTTTATTAATTCCGTCCACAAACTATATCTCTCTTTTAAGTGTGAGCTTTGATTTTAATGACAAACAGTAATTGCTATAGTTTCATTACTGTACTAAGAACTTTACACTGTGACATTTATCTAGTGCCCTGTCATGTCACTGAGTAGGAATAAATAGAAAGGGTGTTGCACGAAGTCTGTAAGCTGAAAGGAATGTGTGAAAGAGGTTGATTCTGCGTAGGGGGGAGTGTCGCTGCCTGATCGGCAGGTTTGCTATATTCTGGGTTGTGCACAAGTTTCTGGGTGTTCCCTTTGAAATGTAGGGACATTCATGGGAGGTTTGGCAGGTGTAACATAATGTGATAGAAACATATCCACATCCCTCTATTGAGTTACTGAAATAAATTACCACGTAGCACCTCATGTTTGTACTTCCACCTGAGATCCTAAAACATGACTTTGGATGAATGTGTAATGTATTGGTATTAGCAATGAGGACATGCATAAGCACAGAAACATTACAAGTCATCGTGGGAAAACTCCAATCAGGAAAAAATGTAAAGGGAAAAATACAGAGATATCTTAACTGTCCATTGACTTTTATTGAAGAAGACGGAACGTATTTTTTTAAATCAAAACGTACATCAATTGTATAATTTTTGATCTATTGGGAAGATACAAAGGCTACCATAAAGGCAGACATAAAATGTAAAAAAAAAAAACAATGTGTTTACTGCTATCCAATTGGAACTATGCAAAATAAAACCTAGAATACAATTATTATTTTCAAATCAGGAGTCTGAAGGGGAAAATTATGTTTTGCAATGCTATTTATTGTCAGACTTATGTAGATTCTGATTCTTAGATAATCTCATTGGCTCTTGCCACTTCTGGAACATAGTAAACCTCTGAATTCTACCCAACCTTCTTCTTCCCTTGATGTTTTAGGTGGCAGCAGGGCAGAGAAGGGCGAGGTTGTCAGAAAACGGCAAGTTCTAGAATAAGCAGGAGACAGACAAATTAGTAATGAATGTCAAAGAACTTCAGTCTTTTAGTGTCATCAGTGAAATCATAAATCAAAGATGACTGCCTCCAGAGAAGAAAATATAGACCTCACAATTATTTTGTTGTAACTTTTGTTTTTGTATAGTTCGTATATTATGCCAAAACTTATGTAAACATGGTTAACCTGTCAAAATCCCATTTCCCATGTATGTGCACATGGGATATATCCTGGGTTCTTTACCTTTTATGTTCTTGTGTTTCTGGGCCGTTTTGGCAAATCAATATGGCTGCCATCCAAGTCTCATTCCTACAGGCCATCAAAGTATGACATTGCAGCTTTCTATTGGATGAACCACATGGCCATCTTAGATTCAACTTTAATTTTACTGGCACATAAAAGGTTAAATGGCTTGGGACAGGGAGGTAGAGGAGCAAACTCCCGTAAGCTAACAATAGTGTGGTTCAGCTCCAAAGACCCTCTGAATTTGATTCTGTAAAAAAAATAAAAATGGGGTGATTGCTGCTCTAAAATTGCAAAGATTTAACTACCGCAATGAGAAAGCAGGTAGTTAGGTAGTTGCAAACATAATATTTATGACAAGAAATAATGAATGTGTTCTTTCTTGTGTTTAGTGTAGGCATCATTCAGTCATTTGTAATTATGCTTTGTAATAAAAACAAATCCAGCTTATCTCGATTTTACAGTAAGTGATATTAAATGCTACTTGACTTTCACCTGTGTAACAATTTACTACATTGTTCATCTGTAAAGTGTTAAGGAAAAGCTCAAAACACTAATCAACCAAACGTCAGAGCCAGAAGCTGCCCCTTTCTCTCACTAATACTCTTCTTTATTCACTGTTGCTCCACCTTGGATTAGAATAGTTTCAATAAATAGGTGTGCATAGCTGTATGTTAGTAATGTGGGAAACCCAGTGCATGAGATAATCACCTGTTAAGGCAGCCTTATATTCAGTTAACATTTCCTGTAGAACTACACAGTGGTACCAGAACATTTGACATGTTTTGGGAAAGCATTTAACTAAGATTGTGCTCTCCTGCATTGAAGCACAGTATAACTTTTACGGAATGTTTGACCAATGGAAAAAGGTTTTCTAAAAGTCCATGCTGCCTCCTGTAATAATTGCACTTCCCTGCTATTGCTCAGCCTGGGACAGACGTGATTCAGAGAAACTCTGGATCCTTAGAACATATTTGCTTCTAAGCCTAACCACACGTTGCTGGACCCTCTGAAAGCGCTTAATTATCCTAAGGACACATTGCATTACAGTAGGGCTTAACATGTGCTATATTTATTGCATGCTGTATGTTCTTTGTAACTTAAGTTATTTATAATTTAAAGCAAGACCTCACAATCTTGGTCTCTTTTTTTTTTTTTAAATCAATGTCAACCTAATGCCTTCCTACATCATAATATTCATTCGTTTCCATGTCACTCTAAACAACTTTAGAAGAATTAAAGTTATTATCCATAATATTGCCCTACAAATTGTTATTTGCTTAGCTTTGGCTCTGCAGGCTTTGGTGTGCAATACAGTATGTTAAAAAAAAAAAAATAAGACACTCCTCACTGTATTATTCAGATTGCTGTTTTTTCACTATAGAAATTATAAGATTATAATGATGTGCATCTTCTAACACTAGTGACGTGCCTTTGGGAATACAGTACTTGCACGGGCAACACTACAAAGTGCAATTTTGATTGCAATTGGCATGTTAGTTGACCATTCTTCTGGTGTTAGATCACATTATAGTTAATAGCGTAATTTTAACCAGCTTGTAAAAGTATACTAATAAATTGTATAAATACCTACCAGATTTAATGACGTTGGTATTATACCATTTGATGGATAAAGCCTTTCTTAAGCACATATCAAAGTCTACAAGTTGAAAAAAACCACTCTGCATTTTTATCAACCTGACAGTGTTGTGACTACACAACTCTAATTAAAGCCAAGATGATGTCTTCAGGTGTATAAAGTCCAAACTAGTAATGTTTTTGGCCTGTAAGAAGGCTTGGCATGACCAAGCAACTGCTTTGGACTCTTGAATCTATTTATTGCTGAGGTGCAAACAATGCATTGCTCAATTATGGCTTAATGCATTTAGAGTGGGCTTCTTTCTTCCTCTAAAGATTGACGAAAGGAAGATTGACTGTTGTGTATTGTGAATATGAAGCAGGAATTATATTGCAAAGTGGTACAGGCATACCCCGCTTTAAGTACTCTCACTTTAAGTACACTCGCGAGTAAGTACATATCGCCAAGTAGGCAAACGGCAGCTCACGCATGCGCCTGTCAGCACGTCCTGAACAGCAATACCGGCTCCCTACCTGTACCGAAGCTGTGCGCAAGCGGGGAGACTTTAGAGCCTGTTACAAATGCGTTATTTACATCTGTTATGCATGTATATAACGATTGCAGTACAGTACATGCATCGATAAGTGGGAAAAGGTAGTGCTTCACTTTAAGTACATTTTCGCTTTACATACATGCTCCGGTCCCATTGCGTACGTTAATGCGGGGTATGCCTGTATATTGTTGTCATAACACTTGGTTACAGAATTATGTTTTATTATGTACAGTATTTGCATTTTAGGTAGCTTTGTTCTCATTTCAAGTTACGGTAGTTTGAGCTGGGATGCAGATAGGGGAGGGTGTATATGTGCAGCGGTCTGTGACCCTCTGCACTAGGCCAGAGACACCCCTAGGCCCCAACTAGGCCCAACTCGCCTTTAGATTGTGGCTGCTATAGGGACAGGCCCATAAGGTAGGGACCCTGCTCCTTTAGTTGCTAGTAAAGCTCAGGGCCACAGCTGCTTCATGGAGCAACCTGATGCTCATAGTCTGGGACCAGACTACTGGACTGAGAGAGAGGATATCACTGCGGCGGTCACTCCAGTGGGAGGCGTTCCACACGGGGAGGACATCGTTGGATCAGCGATTCCCCTTGCTCTTCTTTGTCAGCGCGCCCGGGTGGTACCTTTCCACAAAAGTGCACCAACACACAGTACAGTGAAGGCGCTGTCTTTGTTTGATTGATTTTATGCACATCTAAATGTAACGGGTATCCCCCCCCCCCCGAATCGCGGATACAGTGTGGGGGTGCAGGAAACATATAGTGTTACTCGGTGTTGTGCATTACCTGTTGGCTCACAGGAGGGCTGAGCTTCCGCCACGGGGAACCTGGGGCAATTATACTAGGGGTAGTCACTTACGATGCAGCGCCTCCACCTGCGATGGCTCCCACCAGAGGGGGAGTGGTTCCTCGCAGGACAATACACAATAACCACGTAGACAGCATGTATATTAACTAATGACTTTACTAACATGCATACACTGGCGACACACTTTATTCGAGCTCGGCTAGTCCCACGAATTCGGGTATACTCGGGTGTATTGAGGTTTGTGACTGTTTTCTGCCCGAGTGCATTGCGTTATTTTCCAGGCAGGGATTGAAGCATTTTATTCCCGCTGGCTGCAATACTGCACAGTATATATATATATACTGCATTACAATTCATGAATTTATGCCATCTGGTAGACACGCGAAGCATTGCAGCCTATTAAATCCTAATCATTATCATTTAACAGATCAGCCGCCCGTCAGCCAGGCATGAACCCAGGCTGGGAAGGCAAACGCAACGGGGCTTGTCAGAGGTGAGGAGCGGCGCATTCCAGGTATCTGCCAGGTACATACTGGGTATTTGCTCGAATAAAGTGTGTTGCAGCAGTAACAACTCATCACATTCATAATGACCTGTGTCCCTCTCACGAGGAGACACTAACCGCGACGTCTCGCCGGACGCTTCCCCAACACCAGGTGATCCCACCCAGTGTCCAAAGAACCCCACCCAATGTCCTGCACTCTTGCAGAGAGTCAATGGGTGACTGCGCAGTCACAATTACACTAAGGGCCCGTTGGTGCACTTATGAATGTATGAATACCTGCCGAGCACTCCGGTGCTCGGGTCAGCAACACTTCACAAAGGATCAGTCGGGCGATGACTCCTTCTGATCCTCCAACCGAACTCCAGGCACGCGGACCGCCAGGGCGGTCTCACTCTGGAATAGTCTCTGTGGACCCCAACGTGGGTCCGAACCGCTTCACAGGAACAGCAGCAGCCGCTGTGTCCCTATCTATCTAAGTGGCACGCACTATACTATAGGCCGTCCCTATAGCACAGCAACCTGCAGTGGCTTTGGGAAACTCCTAGGGGCCTACAGGGGGTTAATGACCTGTCCCACTCCTCTAACTCTTCCCAGCCCTGACTGTTACTACACTAATCCCTAACGAGTCCCAGCGCCTACAGCAGCAAGCTGTAGCTCACTGGGTGCTGGCAGCCAACGTGCTGCGGAACAAGGTGCCTGCCTGTCAGACCTCACAGCACTGACAGCCGTGACTCTGACAAGGCAGCACTCTAACAACACTAAGGGCAGCGTCCCTATCTTGGGTCTCCCTCAGCAATTACCCACTACCCTAGTGGGGGGTTGGGGCCTACCTGGGGTGTGGGTACCTATAGGGCCGCAGGAGCTGCACTCGCTCCCCGCACCCTTCCTTCCCTCCCTCACAGCTCCCCTGCTCCAACTTACAATCCTGAGTGACAGGGTCCCTCTCTCTAGAGCAGTCCCTGGCAACACTCTCTCTAAGAGGGTACTTAGCTACCTCAGACCCTGGGGGTGGCGGCCTAGTACAGGGAGTCCGTGACTCCTGTACCCTACCTCCTTCCCTGGGCTGCTCCGGTCTCTGACTGGCTAACGTGCTCCAAGCCCGCCAAATGTATCCACTTGCCTCTGCAGCATTCCTAAGCCCTATTGGCTCCCTGGTGTCACATGGGGCATACAGAGGCTCATGGGATCTGTAGTCCCTGCTCAGAGCCTTCCCTGGTAGGCTAGGGCTTCGCGGGCTTTTCCTATGCTCATCTGCGCCTGCGCGATCTATCTCGGGCTGCCCTAACCTCCCCTGGGCTTTCCCTGCTCTCGCGCGACTTCTCCCTACCCCTGCACTACGTTCCGCGCATGCAAGAGCTATCTGGGGGCCTTCCGTAATATCGGGTCCCTGCGCATGCGCAACACGCATAGCCATGGCGGCGCCCTGCTTCCCGAGCCGCCGGGACCTTAGAGACACGACCGTGGCCTTAGCAACGGCCCGATCGCGTCCCCGGCAACCGTCCGCATGCAGTGAAAGCCGCGCTGCTCCCTGCTCTGGCCCCCACCCTTGGAAGCAGCCGTCGGGTCCGTCGGCACCCGCGACCGCGCTGCAACAAGGGAAGGAGGTCTCCAGGAGCCACTGGAGCTCCAGGCTACACTAATAAGAACTAAAGTCACATCACACATTGGGTGATGTGACTTTACTCATTCTTGTATATAACGTATATGGAATAATATGATAATATCGAATGGATGTGGGGACTAGAAAAGATGCAATAAGCATATTTGTGTAACCCTCCTTGCCCGGCTCCTAAGGAGTTTACACCACATGTCTCTTTAGCTTATTCACTGTTGGTTAACTTGTCAGGGTGCTGGATTCGTGCAGGCTGAGCGTTGGTACAGCAATGATGGGTGCCAGGAACTTTAGTCATATAAACAGTAGCTTTATTGATCCCCATCGATACAGCTTTAGCCACAATATATATACCTGTACACACTTCTGATATAGGATTATTACATTTTCCTGTTTGGGCTGTCTGTATCCTCTTTCATAGCTATTTCAGACATGTGAAAATGGGAAAAAAGGTGCATCTTAGAATCGAGGAATTACGGTAGTCGTTAAAGACAATGCAATAGAGATGGGTCTTTAAAGATAAGGAGCATTGTATTAACTATAATTTTTTATTGAAAGAACAATGAGGTTCTTTAATATCAAAGTAAATATTGCTTAACAGTGTTCTAATGTTGATTATTGACTAAGAAGATTTGACTGACAGTGAGAAAAACAGGTATTGCTATGTTAAGACAGCTTGAGGAAAAATGTATAAAGATTGCATTTGGATTTATAGAATTCAGAATCATTTCCCATCCAGGCTAAGAACAACTAAGCTAAAGATTCTCCACTCTATAACTAAATTCTATATGCTTGAATAATGTAACCCAGCGGTGCGCAAACTGGGGGGCGTGAGATATTTTTGGGGGGGGCACGGGCAGTTGCAGAGGTCCCGAGGACTGCGCGAGGCCCCACGCTCTCCCCCCAGGCATTTAAATTAAATGCCGGGGGACCACGCGAGGCCCCTGCAACCTCTACTTACCAAGGTTCAGGCGGCTCCAGGACACGTTACCATGGCTACACGGCGTCAAATGATGCTGCAGGGTCATGTGACATCACGGTTGCCACGGTAACGTTACTTCAAATGACGCTGCGTGTCACGTGACATCACACAATGACGCCGTGTGAGGTAAGGAGGGGGGCGCACACCAAGGAGGGGGACGCACACCAAGGAGGAGAGCAGGCACGGGGGGGGGGGGGGCGCAGCAAAAAAAGTTTGCGTGCCCCTGATGTAACCGACTGAAATGATGCTGTAAAATATGTTTTCTATTGTCTCTGAATAAATTGAGAAAAGAACCGGACCGTGGACTATTTGATATATATATTGAAAGGTAGGACATTTATTTGCACCCATCTAATGAACATATGTTCATTTGGTGAACCAGTCAGACCCATGTTCATTTGGCGAGCAAACCAGACCTGTGCCTTGTACACTTCCAGAGGGGGAAAAGCAGGAAGGAAAGAAGCCCAAGGAAGATCACGAGAGTGGGGGGGGGGGGGGGGGCGGGGTGCACCTTATTGCAATGAGGACTCTCCAGGTAACCCTTCAGACCTGGATGTAAGTGTATGGTCACATTCGGAGACAGAAGGATCTAAAGGATTATATCAATGAAATATCGGATGGATTTCTTATATTTGAAGGAACTTAATGGTGGCCACCAGGACCAACGCGACCAAGGAGAGACATTCCAGGTCTGTTGCAGCGCAGGCAGGCACTCACACGGAGTTGACCGCAAAGCTTAAGAAAAGTTAAGGAAAGGACGGTGTGAACGGATATATTTCAGTCGACTGGGATTTCCCTGACACCCGTGCCTATTGATAGAAAACATCTACTGAAAGCTTACGTAAGTCACCCTGGTTACATTGCCTTTGCTATGGATTTTACCCAAAGACAGGCTAATAAAAGCACCATTCCCCTTGCACCAGCTAAGGTAGGATGTGTACATTTGTGGAATGCTCTATGGAATCAAGTTATGAGCGAATTTAAAGAAATAGATGAAAAGAAATTTAGAACTGATAGATAAAAGAGAGTTTGAGCTCGTGAACAAGCTAGTCTTGATAGATGAGCAAGAAATGATCATATCTAGATGTCAGGATAGGACTTGTGAAATAGACCTAAATTGTAAGCAATGTCCAGTATTAGGGGTGACAAATTAGTATTTCAAAGACCAATTACAAAGTTGTTGGAAAATTCCTAGAACTACATCAGGAATACAATATAAAGAGTATGCTTTATGGAAAGAGAAGAATAGATTACCAAAAATATAAAAGAATTGCAAGGAAAATGATGGATACGAATTGATACTGAACTAAAAAGCAAGTCCACTCTTATGTCTTGAAAATAGCTGCAGCAGTAGCCCCCACCCTCTCCCTCCTTCTCTGAAAGTGACATAAGAAGTGGTACACTTCACAGACATGCAAGTTAAGGCCGCGCTTATAGTGTGCGCGATGGCGACGCAACAGGTGACGTCACCAGTCGCCACCCGCGAAAGTTATAATTTAACTTTCGGCGACATCGCTGGCGACCTGGCCATTGATTGGTTCAGAGACTGTCACATGTGGCGACAGCCTCTGAAAAATCAAATTTTATCGGCTTCAGGAATTCGCGTCGCTTCTGTCGCGTCACGCTTATTATAAGCGCATGTGACCGAGGCAATGCTTTTGTTTTCAGGCGACGTCGCGTCACCGGCACTATAAGCGCAGCCTTACCCTTAACCTATAATTCTAAAATGTAAAAGTAGTTTTAAAATTAATTTTAAAGAAATGAATGCATTAATATGCACATACCATGAAAGTATTCAGATTAGTTACTATTGTAAGAATACAAAAGGAAATGCTTATTGAATTAGTTTTTTTTGCAGGAATAAGTATCAAACTGTTTTTCTATGTCACCATGAGTGTAGAGAAATACACTTAAAGAGATAGTAGTAAAAGACAATACAATAGAGATAGGTCTTAAAAGATAAGGAACATATGTAACTGTACTGTAGTTACTTAGTGACAGAACAAAGAGGTTCTTTTACATCAAAGTAAATATTGCTAAACAGTGTTATAATGCTGATGATTGACTAAGAAGACTTGACTGACAGTGAGAAAAATAGGTATTCCTATGTTAAGACTGAGGAAAAATATATAAACATTACATTTGGATTTATAGAATTCAGAATCATTTACCATCCAGGCTAAGAACAACTAAGCTAAAGGTTCTCCATTCTAAAACTAAATTCTATATGCCTGAGTGATGTAACCGACTGAAAAGATGCCGCAAAGATGTTTTCTATTGTCTCTGAATAAATTGAGAAAATAACCGGACCGTGGACTATTTGATATATATTGAAAGGTGGGACATTTATTTGCACCCATCTACTCAACAAATGTTCACTGGGAAACATTGAAAAACGGGTATTTGTAACTGGTTCCTGTACCGATTATAGCCGCTAATGCGAGTCAACTGTGGATCACGTGATCTCCTACGTTGTGGAATGACGTTCCTAGAACGCGATGCTGCCAACCCTAGCGCGCCGTCCATAGTGCTGAGGTTGCTGTTGCCCTATGACAAGCTGAAGGTGCCTTAATTTACGTTGTCTTTGTAATTTTTTCTGTACATTTAATGTAGTATTTCTTTTTTCCCAGAAAAGCTGTTATTAAATCAATGGTGCATCTTACAATCGTTGGCACCTTAGAATCGAGGAAATACGGTAATATATTCAAGTCATATTACTAGTCATTAAAAGTCTCTGTGTTTAGCAACCTATCCTGCTAACGACATGATTGCCATTGGGTTTGAGCTGTCCAGTGGTAAATGCTAATGTGAGTGACACAGATTTTGGACACCAGTGCACAATTCTCAGGATTCAGTAAAAATATTTGTTTAGTAAGAAAATAGCAGTAAAAATGAAATAAAAACAAATGAGTAAATACAGTAATTATATGACCAATCTTAGAACTACAGTACTAATAAAAAATAGATGTAATTATCATTCTGTAAAAGTTCAAACTAAGCATTCCCACATGTTGAGTTAAAAGTACAAAGAAAATGTTTGTAGGCAAGTTCTACAAACCACCACATATCGGTGAGATTGAGGAAGCCAAAATACTTTTGCAAATAGAGAAGACATCAAAACAAGGTTATTTTTTCATAATAGGTGATTATTTCTCCGGACATACAGTAGACTGGGACAATGAGATTAGCATTGCAACCAAAGGAAATAGGTTTTTGGGGGTGCTAAAAGATAGTATGCATATATTTATTTATATAGCGCCAACAGTATATTCAGCACTTTACAAAAGAGACAATACAGCAGAGGGAATTATAATACAACACGTGCAACAAACAAAATCAGACTATAGGAAAGGAAATCCCTGCCCCGAAGATTTTACAATCTAAGTGGTAGGATGGGAGATTTACAGAGACAGCAGGTCTGGGAATAAGTGCAGTAGATGGCAGTGCTTGGCCACAATGGGTGGTAGGAGTGACTGTGGGTGTGGGACAGTAGCCATGAAATGCTTCATTTAAGAGATTGAGTTTTAAGGTTTGACTTAAATTTGGGGAGAGAAGTTGCTTGACATACACTGTGTGCGAGTGAGATCAACAAGTAAAGGGCAGTGAGGGGAAAAGGTTTAAGGTGAGAGAGCAGTATGTATGTATGTATGTCTTTATTTTTAAAGCACCATTATTGTACATAGAGCTTCACAGTAGTAATACACGTGACAATGATACAAATAACAAATAATACAAATATCACATAATGGGAAGAAATGCTTCAGACATAAAAGTCCATTTAGGAAAAGGAGTCCCTGCTCTGAAGAGCTTAGAATCTAATGAGCAGAGACTTTTTTTGGGGAGAAAGTGAAATTATTCTAGCAGTAGAATTTTGTATAGATTGCAAAGCAGAAAGTTGTGAGGCAGTGAAGCCTGTTAGCATTATGTTACAATACTCCAGCCGGGAGAGGATAAGGGCAGTTATTAGAGGTTTTGTAGTAAATTGACAGAGGAAAGGGTGGATTTTTTCAATAATACAGAGGAAGAAGTGACAAATTTTAGACAGGATTAAAACGTAAGGTATATCGGACTACTGTGACTTCTCTGCTCTCTTCACTGCTACGGGAACGCGTCCCGCCCCACCTCCATCTGTGACGTCATCAGCCGGCAGCACATGTAGACAGGACCTCTGGGAAATCAGTGCTGAGGAGTGGAGTCTCTGGCCAACCTACCCCTGGACCCAGAAGTGGTCACATTTCTTTTATTGGTCTGGGAGCATGTGAATTTGGTCTTACATTGCTATATATGTATATTATACATAAAGCTGCATTTGCACTAAGTTCTGCATTTCTCTCTCCTTCCTATATACCACGGATCTCTGAATCATACCGCAGCACACCTCCAAGATCCACTTGGAGACATTACTTTGTGATAAAGCACTTGTTTTTATCTCACAGCCTGTGAGTTGAAAATCTATAGTCTTGATCAACACTTTATCACAATTTTGTAGCATTATTGTTTTTTATTTTTATTTTCACATGTACCATGAGCTAAGTTTGCGCTTTGAGTTTTGCTGCTATCTTAATTTTCTTATCGACTGTATGCTAAACTCCCTGGGAGAAGTCCAACCTGTGTTTGCTGCCCACCTTACAAACTGCCGAGGCGGAGCGCGCGGCGGGTAACGTCACGGAGGAGACTGCACCACTCGAACACACACTGGCAGGTAGAGACAAGGAGGCGGACACCATCGGATCTGCAAGAATTTCATAGCGGGTGCCGCACTTCCCCTAAAAAGTGTGAATGCTGTTTTACTATGGGAGATATTGTGAGTTGTATGTCTCCTGTTTCTAGATAATAATAATATTTTATCACATTGTACTGCACTATCGGCATTTTGTGCGCTTTCTATTTTCTCTCTCTTTACATTTCATTGAAGGAGGAGTGGGAAACCTCCAACGGAGAGCAGCACACGCCTGGAAATCGTTATGCTCACCAAAGAACCAGAACACGTTTTTTCACTTCAGATAAGACTTTTCACTTTTTGATTGGACTTTCTTTGTGTGTTTTTTATGGGTCTGTTTTAGTGTACTAACACTGATTATTATTGCCACTTAACTGATGTTCATTACAACAATTGGATAATTATGATCTTTTAATTTTTATACCATACAATTGATTATACACCATAGCTTGGTAGCGCACTATTTCTTTTCTTTCACAAAATGTAATTTTTGTGGCCAGGATAATGCCAGTGGGGAGGGTATTTTCCAAACAGCTAGGGACTATGGCTGGGGTGAGATGTCTGCATCATTTTATATAGATAATGGCAGAGAACCGGAAGGATATAGGGGTGTGGTTGGAGTACTTGGGGTGTTAGAATGGGAGGACTCTGTGGAGGGGTCGGCAGGCATCCAACAATGAGCTTCTGCTCTTTACGGATGTGGCTGGGTCAATGGGATTTGGGGCGTATTTCGGGGCAGTGACCGGATTAATTTGTTGTGTCTCATTTTTAAAAGAACATGCTGTTCCTAAAAAAATTTCTGTTGGTATTGTAGTCATGATAGGGCTTTGGGGCACGCGTTTTGCAAACCTGAACATAGTGTTCTGGCTCGATAATATGGCGTAGTCGAGGCAGTTAATAATTTTGGCTCCCACTCCCCCCCTGTGTTGGCTTTATTGCGTAGCTTTGTGCTAACTTGTCTGAAGTTAAGCATAGCTTTTAGGGCTAGGCATGTACCTGGGGTGGCTAACGGGCTTGCCGATGCTTTATCCCAAATGCAGTTATCGGAGTTCAGGAGGTTGGCACCAGAGGCAGATCCAGTTGGTCTACACTGTCTGGAGAGTAGTGGGAGTTGGCGATGGTCCAGTGATGGACTTGGTGTGTTGTTCAGTGGCACCCGGGATGCTTATGTGGGATGCTTATGCAGTTGCTCGGTGGGAATACCAGAACCTAGCAGGGGAGCTGGGGTTAGAGGTATCTGAGGTGGGGGCCCTCTTGACATACATGTCATTTTAAAAGAAAGAGGGCTAGTAGATTAGTAGAGAAAAAACTCGCAGGGGTATCATTTTTCATGCGTTTAAGGGGCGCAGGTTATCCGCCTAAGGCTTTCACAGTTAGGAGGGCAGTGGACAGTTTTTAGAGGGCATCAGCAGTTCATGAGGCCATGAAGCAGGTCGCTCGTGCTAGTACTGGAGAGTCTGGCTCAGGCAACTGGGAGGGTGTGTTTGTCTCTGTTTGAGGTGAAAATGTTTAATGCAGCATTTATGTTGACATTTTTTGGGGCATTGCACATAAGCAAACTAGTGGTGTGGGGGCGTATTGGTTGAGAGTGAGGGGCGGGAGCCTGGGTTGCTCAAGCACTTGGTGTGGCAGTCTAAGACATACCAGCTAGGCAAGGGTGCTTGGCTTTCTCTAGAGGGCTTAGGGCACAGTAAAATCTGCCCAGTAATGAGGCTAAGGGTGTACATGGAGGTTTGTCCTCCTATCCTGGGCCCATTGTTCGTGCATACAGACGGCAAGCTATTATCTGGATTTCAACACCAGCATGTTTTTCAATTATACCTTAACAATTTGGGGTTAGATGGTACCCGTCTCAGGACCCACTCCTTCTGCATAAGGGTGGCAGCTGAGACGGCCCGGACCAGCCTAGGGACGAAGGTGATTCAAAGGATTCAAAGGATTGGGCATTGAGAGGTGATTGATATGTAACCCCTTTTCATTTGCCTTAGACTGACTTCTATATACTAAGGCGGGGGCCAAAGTTTGACTCCCCGTTATGGCCATGCGTTCTCACTACCTGAGCATGTGACCTTAGGTCAAATAATAGGACATGACACCGGGCTATGAATTACCAAAACATATTTATATCAAACCCCTATAACCACAGATATATAAACATAATCCTCTGGGGGAGGACCATATACATATAATCACATTACTTGTAAGGCGCTGCACGGTTGTGTGCCAATGTTTCTTAGAGTCCTCATGATCCTGTTTTATAAGGGGCTCATGTGTGGGTGCCGGCACAATGTTGGAGCTCTTATAATTAAGTAATAATCCCCGACGAACAGGGCATTACTGGCCAATAATGCCCTGTTCTGAGGGGATTATTACTATTATAGGCTAAATGTAGACTTTTTTTCATAAATAATAGACACTTTTGTATAGTTAAATAGATTTTTTAATTAAAATAAAATGGTAAATACATGAAACCACCTCTATATACGCTTACACTGCAGCTATCTATATCCACACACTGCCGCCCCCTCTGTGTACACACACACACACACACACACACACACACACACACACACACACACACACACACACACACACACACACACACACACACACACACACACACTGGAGCTCTATACACACACACAGTAGCTCTATACACACACAAACTGCTGCTACACATACAACAGAACAACACACACACTGCAGCCACAATAAAAAATGCAGCCACTTACTAAACTTTGAACTCTCCCCCCCACCTCTACACACAACACAGCACAACACAGCACCTCTACACCCCCCCCACACGCACACACCACTGTACCTCTATACACAACACAGCACCTCTACACACAGCACCTCTACACACAACACAGCACCTCTACACACACACACACACACACACACACACACACACACACACACACACACACACACACACACACACACACACACACACACACACACACACACACACACACACACACACACACACACACACACACACACACACACACACACCCTAAACCCATAAACACTGCTGCTGACACTGACACACACACACACACACTGGAGCTCTATATATACACACACACACACACACACACACACACACACACACACACACACACACACACACACACACACACACACACACACACACACACACACAGCACTTCTACACAGATATACAACACAACAGCACACACACACACAAACTGCAGCCACAAAGAAACTGCAGACAGCCACTTACTTCTTTGCTTTTCAGACTCTCTCCCGCCCAAATCAACTGAATCTGCTCAGAAAATCTGTCAGCTCGGGAGGGGGAGGAGTCAACCTGTGGCTGATACGTACTGACCAATACCCTGCCCTGTCTCAGAGCTTTTACTTCATGCAAACCAATCCCCTACCCTGTCTCAGCTGTTCTGAAAGCTGATTGGCTGAAAATAAACCCATTGAAAACTGCACTTTGCAAGCTGCTAAATTCCGGGCATTACTGATTGGATAATGGCCGGAATTTTAACCAATCAGAGAGCAGGGTTTTCAATAATGCCCTGAATTTTACTGCTTTAGCCTATAATCAGTGTTAACTGTAGCAAGCGTGTATCTTCGCAAAGACTTGGGTCCCCTTGTCTGTAATGAGGATGCTCTCTCTGTTTACTCACAAAACAGACTCCCTTAGTCTGGTACATTGCTGATCCGTTTTCAACTCCACTCGGGGAGTCACTCAGCTCCCTGAGTTGTCCTCTTGAGGGGCCTGGTTATCAGGATACGGTAGCTGTCTGGGACAGAGGCTTCTCTCTCCAGGGTCTCTCTAGCTTGGTCTCCTCATGCTTCTCTCTCTCCTCTCATTTCCTGGGTCCACTACCCACTCAACCTTTGCACTGATTGGTTGTAATTTCATGTGTCCCTATTTCAGACTACAACTCCCAGAACTTTTTGCTGCTGCTCTCAGTCATTGGCGGATTACCAACAGCACACACAGAGAGGAGCCAGTCAGAGGGCAGCATGCATAACTGTATCCTATCAATGAGGTTACAGATATTTTAGGTTTTGCACCCCAGACGTTTGGATCATCAGGGATTCTTATTAACTGGGCGGAAAAGTGTGCAGCCGGCTGTCCATATGGGAGAAATTTGAGTTCAAGTGGGAATTAGGGTAACATTTTCTAGTGGGGCGGGTGAGGTTTGTGGTATAATCAGCTGTTACCAAAGCTGCTAATCTTGGCAAGGGATAGGAGCACGCCCCCAATGTCCATTATTCCCATCAGGTGCAACAACATGGGGTCTGTAATATCATTGGCTTTAGTTGGGTCAATGAAGAGTGATTTAGGTGTGTTGGAGGGTGGTACGAGTGGTGTGGTCAGACATTGTTCACAGGAATCAGTGGAAGGGGGCTCATAGAGCTAGGGCGGTGGAGCAAACAAGAAAGACAATTAACAAGGCAGTTGGGAAATTTATGTTGCAGTTAGGGGGCTGGGTGATAAGTCCCCCCGAGTTTGATTCAGCAAATAGAGGATTATTTTGCCCAGGCAGGGTACATTTATCTGAAATCGGGGTTCGGTCTGTTTCATACAGTATGACACTTCAGGAGGAACTTGAAAGTGTTCATGCGGTTCTGGGAGTACGGGGTTAGTTTAAGGTGGTTAAACAGGCCTAATGTAGGCGGCATTTGGGTGTTAAGTGCACTTTAACCTTGCTAGGCGGGGGCTCTATGGTGCGGAAAACCCCATGGCGGCTGGGGGTGACCAGTTGGCAGGGCTCATTTGTGCGTGATTCCCTGGGGCCCAGTCTCGCTAAACGGCCAGGCTGCTAAGTTACCCAGCTTGGTGGGTCTTGCGACCCATGGTTTGTTTATCATCGGCCTTTACCCAGAGGTTGAGCACACTGGCAGGGTTGGCACTTGTCAGGGTACGTTATCTGTTTTAATAATAGCAATAGTACCTCCAGACAATCATTTTTTATTTTTTTTATTTATCTCTAACTTTACAGGGATGTGTACGCAGGGAGGGAGGGGGAACTTCCTTGCAGGCACCAAGGTCAAGAGGTATCTAAGAGTGGATAACTATATACAAGGTTGATACAGGAGCTTTCAAATGAACTATTCATCCCACGGACAGTACAAAGGACTCGGGGCCATCCCTTAAGGTTGGAGGAAAGAAGATTTCACCAGCAACAAAGGAAGGGGTTCTTTACAGTAAGGGCAGTTAAAATGTGGAATTCATTACCCATGGAGACTGTGATGGCAGATACAATAGATTTGTTCAAAAAAAGGTTGGACATCTTTTTAAAAAGGAAAGGTATACAGGGATATACAGTACCAAATAAGTAAACATGGGAAGAATGTTAATTCAGGAAGAAATCTGATTGCCAATATTGGAGACAGGAAATATTTTAATTTTTTCCCTTACGAGACATCATTGGATAAGGTGTCACTGGGTTTTATGTTTGCCTTCCTCTGGATCAAAATACTGTAAATGCAAATATAGGATAAGTATCTGTCGTCTAAATTTAACATAGGTTAAAGTCGATGGACATACAGTATGTCTTTTTTCAACCTCATCTACTAGGTAACATAAATTATAATTGTAGCGCACTTTCCCCCACTCCCTGGGAGATGTGTGGCTACGGTGTGTGTCTGTAGTGCAATACCTATGGCTCACAGGAAACCTGAGCCTCTGCAGCTGGGAACCTGGGGTGCATCTGAGTATTGCTCGGTAGCGCCTCCACCTGTATGGGATTCTGTGCTGTGTGGAATATCCCTGTTACAGGACAGATAAAGAATTACACACTGATATAGATAATGATTTTACTATAGGCAACCAGAAGTACCTCACACAATATATACAATCTCACCAACCACCAGGCCACGTACGGCTGTACCCACCAGCCCTTTGACCCCCACCTGGAACACAGTCCCCAAAGTACTGAACGGTGCCCTTGGGCACCCAACCACCCTGACATCCACATGGTAATTCCCCACCTAGTGTGATACAGCGCTGCCCACTAAAGTGTTTGGTTGGTGCACGTGATGCGTTGGGTACCTGCCAGGTGATTCCACACCTGGGCGTGCGGTGGAAGATAGGATCCACTGATCCAGCGATGTCAGCGATGACTCCGCCTCCGCGGTGGGTGGTATCCGGTTGGAGAGTCCCACACTGATGAGTCTCTCATGGAGCAGGTTTCTGGTCCCATACCACCTGAGGACAGGATCCAGCCGCGTCTTGTCTGTGTCCTTATGTGCTAGTGCTACAGGGGCAGTGTTCCTGTCTATGGGCCTGTCCCTGCAGCAACCATAAGCTACACAGAGGAGTTGGGGCCTAGCTGGGGCCTAATAGGGGATATCTGGCCTACTGCAGGTGCCATAGACACCTGGACATACCTCTTAAACCTTCCTTGTCCCAGCTCTGACTGGCGTGGTCCACCTGACTACCTGCCCCTATGCATGCTGGGGGCTATAGACCCCGAAGAGCCTTCTCTGTCTAATGGCCGTCTTGTGCGCCTATCCTGCGCATGTGCGGCATTCTGCGCATGCGCAATTACAACCAAGATGGCCACCAGAGCCTCCAGCGAGCCCATTGCCAGCTCACATCAGTGTTCCCAGCATGTCCAACAGCGTCCTGTTGAACCGCTCCGGCAGAGTGTCTCCCTCTGGATTGTACAGTGTTGTCTGGGGCTTGGTGATGTTGAGGATGTTGAGTAACTTCCGGATGAGTTTACTCTCAAAGTCCCGACCTTGAGTGAAGGCAGTTAGGCAGGCCATAATGTACGAAGTATCGTTCCCATAGGATCTTCGCCACTGTGATAGCCTTCTGGTCTTTGGTGGTGAAGGCTTGAGCGTACCGTGTATAATGGCCCGTGATGACCAACACGTTGCCAGTTCCTCGAGCATTGGGTTCAATGAACAAGAAATCCATGCATACCAAGTCCATGGGGCCCGAGCTCCTCAGGTGAGCAATGGGTGCAACTCTGGTAGGAAGAGTCTTACGCTGGATGCAGCTTGAACACAGATGAAAGTGCCGCTCCATGGACTTGCGCATCTTTGGCCAGAAGAATCGGTCTCGGACCAACCCAAAAGTCTTCTCCACACTGAGATGGCCATGTTTATCGTGCAAGGCTTTCAGGACCATATATTGTAGATTCCTGGGCAGAACCACTTGTCTTCTATCCGGGTGGTTATGATATTGCACCACCCGATAGAGTAGGCTGTTATCGATCTCAAATTTATCAGCTTCTCGCATGAGTATTCCGACCATGTCGCTGGGAGCACGTTTCAGAATTGCAGGCTTGTTTTTCTGGACAGCCTGGCAGATGAAGTCAGCTACAGTGTCCGAATCTGATATTGGATCATATCCTTCCACGCTATGATCTTATCATGGGTAATGTTCATCCCTTCTGGGTCACAGTAAGGGGCGGGGATGGCATCCTAAGGAGTCCGCGACCCATAACTCTGAGAAGGCCACTCTATCTTCTATGACAGCGGCCGTATTGCACATGGCTCACATCCTTGGTCACGGGATCTCGGCTCAGAGGTCATCGTCTGGAGTGGTGCTCAGTCCGCTCCGATATTCAGGGGCCCAGGTTTATATTTCAGCGTGAATTTGTCATTTGATAATGCCGCCAGCCATCGGTGTCCGGTAGCGTCCAGTTTGGCGGATGTTAGTATGCATGTGAGCTATTGTTATCCGTCCTCACTTCGAAAGTTATGCCATACAAGTATTCATGGAGCTTGTTCACGATGGCCCACTTGAGGGCTCCAACTTGTGTACCGGATAATTTTGCTCACTGGGAGTCAAACTGCGGCTGATGTAGGCTACTGGTCAAAGCCCCTCCGGGTGTTTCTGGTGTAGGACTGCATCTAAGCAGTTGAGACTCGCGTCTACATGGAGAACGTAGGGCTGTTCTGGGTCGGCATAAGCAAGAACAGATGCCTCTGTTAAGGATTCTTCAGACCATCCCCGGGGAGATGTGTGGGTACGGTGTGTGGGTGTAGTGCAATACCTGTAGTGCCCAGGATATCTGAGCCTCTGCCGCTGGGAACCTAGGGTGCACCTGAGTGAGGCTCGGTAGTGCCTCCACCTGTACGGGATTCTACAGTGTGGAATTCCCCCGTTACAGAACACATAAGGAATTACACTGATATAGATAATGATTTTACTATAGGTAAAACAAGAAACAAAGAAGTCCAGAGCAACATCCAATGTGACAAAAATACATAGGAAAATACAGCTCAACCCTGTTATAGCGCGATCCACTATAATGCGGATTCGCTTATAACGCGGTATGAGCGTGGACACCGAAGTGGACCCCAAATATTAAAAAAAAAAAAAAATGTTTACATTAAAATTGTTTTTTTTTGAACACACACACACACACACACACACACACACACACACACACACACACACACACACACACACACACACACTCTCTCTCTCTCTCTCTCTCTCTCTCTCTCTCTCTCTCTGTCTGTCTGTCTGTCTGTCTGTCTGTCTGTCTGTCTGTCTGTCTGTCTGTCTGTCTGTGCTGGGGCTGCTGGCGCCTCACTCCTGCTGGCTGGGGCAAGTGCTGAGGCTGGCTTCTGGGGGAACGTGCTGGCTGGGGTTGGAGCTGGCTTCTGGGGGAACGTGCTGGCTGGGGGATGTGCTGGGGCTGGCTTCTGGGGGAACGTGCTGGCTGGGGGAAGTGCTGGGGCTTCTGGGGGAACGTTCTGGCTGGGGGAAGTGCTGGGGCTTCTGGGGGAACGTGCTGGGGTTGCTGACGCATCACTCCTGCCTCCTCCTTTGTTCCGATCGGGCACGCGGCGGCCATTTAAAAAAATAAAAATAAATAGCGCGACCCCGATTATAACGTGGTCTGATCGGGTGGCCCCCGAGGACCACGTTATAATGGGGTTCAGCTGTACCTATATATCTCTTGAAAAAAGGGTCATTTAGTTAACCCCTTTGGCCAAAGTGTTTAAGTCTGTGAGCCACTTTCAAGTCATGACCATAATATCGCAGGTCATGCCTTGAAAGTGGCTCGCAGGCTTATACACTTTGGCCAAAGGGTTACCTAAATGACCCTTTTTTCAAGAGATATATAGGTAATTCACTGTGTATTTTTGTCACATTGGATGTTGCTCTGGACTTCTTTTTTCTTGTTTTATACAATTAGCCATGCCCAGTAGCACTCCTTTTGACACATATACATATATATATTTTGTGGTAATTTTGGGGGGTTTCTGAGAGCTTGCTGGGTATATGTGTGTTTGTTTACTATAGGCAACCAGAAGTACCTCACACAATATATACAATCTCACCAACCACCCGGCCACACACGGCCGTACCCACCAGCCCTTTGTCCCCCACCTGGAACAGTTCCCAAAGTACTGAACGGCGCCCTTGGGCACCCAACCACCCTGGCGTCCACAACGTAATTCTCCACCCAATGTGGTACAGCGCTGCCCACTAAAGTGTTTGGTTGGTGCACGTGATGCGTTGGTGGTATCCAGTTGGAGAGTCCCACACTGATGAGAGACTTATGGAGCAGGTTTCTGGTCTCAGACCACCTGATGACAGGATACAGCCGCGTCTTGTCTGTATCCCTATGTGCTAGTGCTACAGGGGCAGTGTCCCTGCACCAACCTCAAAATACACAGGCGAGTCTGGGCCTAGCTGGGGCCTAATAGGGGATATCTGACCTAGTGCAGGTGCCACAGTCACCTGCACATACCTCTTACACCTTCCTTGTCCCAGCTCCAACTGGCGAGGTCCCAGACACGCCAAATGTATTCATCGCTGTGAAGGGGGAATACTGTAGCCCTATTGGCTGTGCTTGTACACCTGACTACCTGCCCGTATGCATGCTGGGGGCTTTAGTCCCCGCGGATCCTTCTCTGTCTAATGGCTGCCTTGCGCACCTATCCTGTGCATGCGCGGCATCTCGCGCATGCGCAATTCCAACCAAGATGGTGACACCCCTTTACCGGGAGCCGCCAGAGCCTCCAGCAAGCCCGTCGCCAGCTCCCACCTCCCTACAACGCTGCCCGCTCACTCCTGCATCTCCCACACGCACCAGCACTGACCAGATGCACCCACGCACGTCCCGCCGGCATCCACCGCTGTAGGTAAGGGGGCCCAGGGGGAACTCCGCTATATAATATTCTTTTTTTGATAGAAAAATGGGACAATCTGTCCGAATTACATAAATAAGATAAAGAATGCACTCTTTCTCAGGAGTATTTTTTTAAAATATTTTCCTTAATACTATCTATCTATCTATCTATCTATCTGTCTATCTATCTATCTATCTATCGGTATAATATGTAATTTAGGAAATTGTCATCCTATTCAGAAATGGAATCTGTCCGTACAATTGTCTAAAAGAATTCAGGTGAAGTTTAAGTCTTCTTTATAATTAAAAAAGAAAGCACAGATCTATATTTCTGACACATTGTGGTATATTCTCTTTTCTCCCAATAATTCTTTGCATATTTGCATTTCAGAAGAGCGACTCAGAGAAAAGGTAACTTATAATGGTGTGAGTAAGATTCACAGTCATCAGGTCTGACAGATTAGTTATAGATCACCTTGCCCTTTTTTATCAAGAAGGGCCTGCCGGAGAAGAAACAGGTTTTTCAGTCTACGTCTGTGTAGGTGTGTCTAAGTGCAGTATAATATTTGAAACTTAGCTGATTGTTACATTTTGTGCACGGTTAGCCAGGTGTTGAGTTGCTGCAAACAACACTGAATCAAGCAGATTGCTAAAAAGGAAAATGGCATCGCAAGGAATTCAGATACCTTCCAGCTGTGAGGTTCCAGATCTTCCCTCTGGACTGAGGGTTTTCACAACATTTCCATATGCATTCATGCTACCAGAACTGGTAAGTGATCTCCTTTAACGTGGACTTGGATCCATTCTTTTTATTTTGAGGAAAAAATACTTTTACAGCACTCTTTACAAATGTCCAACTCAAATATGTTGCATTGACCCCAACCTACATTCGTGGCATCATGAGGCTTGAATGCTGTTTTGCTTTTCCAAGTCTGAAGTATCCATAGAGATACAGGATTACTAGAAACCAAAATACACTGGAATTATTAGTAGAAAACAAGGACTGAACCAAATTCTCTTGATAATACACAGGTTGGCTATACAGCGTCTCATGTCACTAGCATGTTTACCTCTCTCTGCACTGCTTCACGCCTCTCCCACATTCTCTCTTGACTTCCTTCTCTTAGGTCCAATGGTCACAGAAAACATTCTAAACCTATTGTTGCTGCTGGAATAGTTGTTCCTTCTCTAAGTGTGCCTATTGTACTCTTTCAAATTGGTTTGCATTTTGAATTGTTATTAACTAGATAATTACATAAGCAGAAAAGACTGTTTTAGTAGCACATTAATAAGCAAATAATCACGTACGTCTCTTAATTTGAATGACAAAATATGTAATTCAATAACATACCTTTTGAGTGAACAACCTTTCTTCTTAATGTTACACAGTGTACATTATCCTATAGGATGCATATGGGAACCACCCCCCCCGCGTCCCCACCCCCTGAACACTGCTGATGGATGTACTGTAGGGTCCTGTGTCTCACTGTCTCTTTCATCCACTTTTTGTCCTGTCTGTTTATTCCTTCTCTGCATCATCTTCTTTAGATGACTATCTTTTTTTAATTTTTTATATATCTGTGTTAAGCTTGTGGAATCTGTCTAAATCAGTATTGCTGACCTGAGCAAGCTGGTCTTATAATATCTATTATAAGTCCAGATAAAAAATGTATCACCTACGGTAATACTGAAGTACGTATTTACTCTGCAATAGGCTTTAGGATACAAATACTCAATAATCCAGTTGGGTATTACAGTATATCTGGATCGAAAAGAGGAAAGAAAAAAGAGAAGCAAAATAGTGAAGCACGTTCACAAAAATCTTTAAAAGATTCACTGGTGAGGTATGCACTTACATGTAAGTGCCTGAGCCCAGGCACTGAAAGGTTTCTTTTGCTCCTATGCTGCCACAATAGTACAGAAGGATTCTGCAGGCTTTTTGTTAAAGAGTGCAACTTTATATAAAATTCAGGGTAACCCTCCTATTGACAGTGTAAATTACAAGAGGGACCAGCTCGAGCACTTGTCTTTTCCTCCGGTAATCGTGACTCCCACCGCCATTCCAGCCGGCGTCCTACCTCGCTTCCGGTGCTCTCCAGATACTGGATATAGGGTTCATATTGCTAAACCTTAGGGAATATGAATAGCCATAGAGAATGTTTTCACTTGGGACCTTCAATGGCCGAGCCACTTTTAAGAATATCAACTGTTGGCATTTATCCTCGGAGTTTAGACTTGTATCTATGACATCATCTGTGTGGTCACTATTCCAAAGTGTAGTATCCCTGTGAAAATGCCACCATGGTCACTTGAAGCCTGTCATTTGGCACCTGTAATATAGTGAGTGTTTAGTCAATAACTTTTTCCTTAAATAGTGTATATACCTCTGCTATACAAACATGTGAAACACAGGTTTAGTCTTCAGGGCAATTTGTTACCACAACATACATGTTATTATTGATACAGTTGAGGGAATTTAGCAAGGTGCAAATGAATACTCTAAAACATGCAATTTCATTTTTTTTATTGCTATGCTTTCTTATGAAACACACCTGTAAAATGATATAGTGACTTGTTTTACCAAGTGTTACAGTTGTGGCAACAAATGACTGAAATATGTCTGATTTTATCTGATAGGAGTATTGTATCATGTTCTTGTAATACCGTATAACACACTTGAATAGTCTGAGTAGTTATTATTTTGTCTTGTAAGAATAAAGAATACGTTTGATCAAAGTAAAAAATAAAGGTGTCACAGAAAAAAAATCTATGAGATAATATTATGTGGGCAATGTGTCTATATCGAGTTTACAATCCAAATATTTTGCATTTCTGGCACTAGAAAAGCTGGCAGTAGATTTTAAACCAGACTGAAAAGGCATTTAAAACAAGAATATCAATAATTAATTTTGATGGAAACTTTAATAATTTTTTTTTTAAAATTCATTTTGTTGAATAATTTCCCCTGGAATTATTCTGTTCTCATACTAAATATTATATGTGTATGATTTTATATGTAGTTTAAAACGGGAAAGGAAATTAGAGGATGCTATAACATGACATGCAAATAAACCTCTCTTCCAAAACAAACAGAATCACAGAAAAGCAGATTTATGAATTTGCTCACCTCTCACTCCTGCCACGGTAGGTTACACATAATAATTATTTCATTTGGTCCCAGAGACGGCAAGAGTGACGGGTGAGCAAATACATAAACACATAAGCAGGCGTTCCGTCATATTATCAAAAGGGAAAGACGGAAATATTGAGGATGGAAAAGAAACTTATTTGTGTTCAGGCATTGAAGCTAATAGTATTAGCCCTGTACAAATACAAGTCAGCAAATCCTGCCAGTGCTATGTATAAATATGTATTTCTTTTCCTTATCTTATTGTTTTCTGGTAACCCCTCCATCGTTTGCTCTAGAACATTCTAGCCCCTCTGCTGCCTTTATGTCTATCCACCTGTTTTTGCTGTACCTGGGCACTTCACTGACTGGCACACACCTTCTCAAAGCTATTTAGAGACACACCTTGTTTCCCATATGAGCATAAGTGCTTCTTCTGGGTCAGAGCATTTCTGCAATGTTTGTATTTACACTAGGAAAGAAGCCTTTTTTTTGCACCCTATAAATATTGTGTGTAGAGAAAAGTGGATCGTATACCGATGTAGTGTTCAAGTTCCTCGTGCGCGTCACTTGCCGCGGTTGGACCGCAGCCCAAGTGTGGCCGGGATCGCGGCCAAGATCGGTCACGGTCTCGCGCCGGGGGGAATTCCACAGAAGGATTAACGCAGGTCCCGGGGTCCCGGCTTCTAAATGGGAACTATGCATTTTTGTACAGATAGTGCTCCCACTGGCGTGTTGCAGAGGGACCCACATACAACACGCCAGCGGGAGCAAAACAATGTAAAAGGATTAGCTACATGTGAAAAAGCGGCCGGGCTACCGCACTATTGTACCCGCCGGCACGTGCCAGGCAGTGCAATAACGTCTGCTACGTGTATATATGTCAAATAAGTTACTGTACAGTACATGCTGTTATGCATTATTTGGCAGGCTCCTCTGGAAGGAAAAGCTGCATTTTAGTAATTTTTTGTGTAAATAATGTGTAATATGCCCCCCCCAAAAAAACAGTTGTGGGACCTTATACCACTCTCCCAATTTAGTGGGCGATGTCTTACTGATATGTTAAAATGCACAGTTCTGTTACTCTAACAAATAACCCCTTTATTGGCAAGATACAATAGTATAAAGCCCTGAATCAAGGTAAGTATTGTTTACAGAGGCCCTGCAGCTCCCCCAGTGCTTTCGGGAAGCGCGCAGGGCCTCTGTAAACCCCGCGCCCCACCAGTAATCTCACGCCCCCCAGTTTGCGCACCCCTGCACCACAGTATGCTTTGTCTTCAGCGCTCTGCTCGTAACTGTCTGCTTTCTATTCGTTCCACCTCTACTTCTCTCTCTCTCTCTCACTCACTGCTGTGCGCCGTCTCTCCCCACCTTCACGTCAAATTTTAAAACACACCTGAATCAGGCATATCAGTAGCCTGAGCTCATGTCCACTTCTCCCCACTCAGGAGCCCTTAGTAATACTCTTGACCAGGCACTGTCATCCATTGCACTTATTCCTACTGTCTGCCAGTCTCCTAACATACAGTACCATTTAGATTGTAAGCTCTCCATGGCAGGGATTCCTTTTCCTATTGCATTATATTTGATGCATTTATTGTATTGTAATACCCTATATTCAAATGTCTTTTTGGTAAAGCACAGCAAACATTGTTGGTGCTTTATACGCGATCCGTTACAACGCGAATCCCCTTATAACGCGATGCCAGCGTGGCTCCCAATTTTCGTATTTATGAATACTTTACAACACGATTGCACATTATTTCTAACGCGATCCGCTTATAGCGCGATGGGATTCTTTGGCCCCCAAGCACAGCGTTATAAGGGGGTTGAGCTGTACATATATACATACTGTACATACTGGGAGTGGGGTTTGTTTGTGATCTGCACTTGTTGAAGAGGATGATGTACTGCGGCTCTGTCAGAGTTGTGCATGCAATGGAGAAACAACTTCAGAAACATAACTTGGTTGCATTGTGTTATATAGTATATATACTAAGTTACTCTTCCTTAATGGTTCCTCTGTAACCACTTGGAAGAGTTTTCTCACTCTAAGTAAATACTTTGACCCATGCACGCCCATATATATTAAAAAAATATTATCATCATCATGAAATCCATTTAATATCATCCCCCCCCCCATCCAAATGACATACTTTGTAAAGCTTAATAGCCCTCTTCTGGAGTATATGCTCTTTTAATTACTAAAGTCTAATGGAAAACGTATGCAATAAAAATCCTAGAAAAGTTTGGGCCAATGTTAGTGAAAATGTATCAATGAATATAGACAGGCTATATTTGTATACATATTGGAAGTAGCTTATTTGAAAAACGCCATCCATCCGCATGCACAAATATTTGGTTTTTATTTACATTTTGGCTGTATTTTACAACTGCTCCTTTGATAAGGTAGAACACATTTTTATTGCTGCAGTATAAAGGCGTATTGTCCTTCGTTCCCCCCTCTTATCCCGATAACTATAACCCTTTCCGCAACTAGCACAAACGGAGTAAAAGAAAAAAAGTACAGTACTCTCTTTAGCCTTGATTTAGCATAAAAATTACCTTTTTGGAAATTGATCACTAGACCCTATCCTGTTTTAAAATGGACCCCTACTTATTAAATCAAAGTTGATTACACACCTAAATGGATCCATTTGGTTTTTGGAGCAGCTTAATGATTAACAGACACTGAATAGTTTCCAGAGGATATAAAAATCCTGTTTCCATGCCAAGGCAGATAAACACAGTGCAGGTCAAGAAGAACTGACTTTTACAGCGGGTCAGGTTCAGGGTGAGAGGGAATTACAGTATTTCCCACCCTTCTGAAAATCGTAATGCTGCAATACCGAGAAGAACTATTGTGAGTACCCACACTTAGGCAGAGCTACATTTAACTCCTTCACTGCCAGCGGGCTATTGTTCTGCAATACTTCTTGGGCCACTCTCAGAGAGTGTTTAATGAATGATCAGCTTGAGTTTAATGAGATTTCAGGGCAGATACATAGGCCCCCTTCTTGTTTGAGCATATGGACATTCAGGACAATCCTTTCATGTTCAAACAGTACTGGAATGCGGTTGGTTCACTCCGCAAACTTACTTTTCATTTTTGATTTAAATTTTTTTTTTTTTTTTTTTTAATGCATAAGAAATATGTAAGAGCTGGCGATATACTGTACAGAGGTCACTGGGAGAGTGATAAACGTAAGCATTGTATACTTTAATAAGAACAACAGAAGAACAGGTTGAATGTGTTGGAATCCTCTCTGTCGATTCAATGCCCTTTAATGCTCTAGCTTTTTTTTTTTTTTTTTTTAACTATGCACTGACTAACTCAGAAATGTACGACACACCCTTAGGTAATTGCAACTGGTATTTAAAAATATTATTGCTAAATACCAAATGTGTAATGCGAAACAATGTGTTGAAAGCCTTTTAGTACTGGGTACTTTTATTACATATAAAAGGCAGAAGAGAAACCTTTTCATTACTGCAGGTGTCTGCAATGCATTACTTTGCAAATAACCATCCAATCCCTTATCCATTGAGGTTACATATTGACTTGATTCATTAACCACTGGTCACACACAGCCCAGTGGTTCACTTGGATTATACCTTGCCCACCACTCTGCCAGACGTATTCAGTCATCACACATAACAAACCCAGCAAAACTGATTCATTAAGGTTGCATCTCATAACAACATTTTAACCCCATTACCACTGAAGCTGGGATAGTGCATAGCCCTATTTTCCCACCCATTAACCCCTGCCAATGACCACTTGCTTTACCATGCTACCAAAATCATACCAGCTACTCCATTCTACTAAGAAATCCCACAATCACATACATGCATGGAAACTTCCAGATAAATGCACATAGGACTGGAGGGAGGGAATAGTTTACTGCTCCAAGTAAGGCATTTCCTCAGCCCCCATTTCAACCCATCTCTTATACCCCACAAGGCTTTGCCCTTCCTGGAAATACCTCTCGGGACCTTCCTTGCACTAGTGTTATGTTGGTCCCCATCCACGGGACACTCTTTCAGTGAGGTGATGTATTTCCTTTGACACATGCAGTGAACGATTACCAACATTTTTGAAGCAAGCCTATATGGCTACATTTAAAAAAAAAAAGAAAAAAGTTTAACTAATGTTATGAAAAAGATTAATTCATTCAGTTATTTTGCACTAGGAAAAACTCCTGCACGGGGTGAGCGGGAGGGGTATATTACTATATGTATATTACGCCCTCTCCGCCTGCTGTGTCATTTATATAAAGCTGGGTGTGACAAACAGCAGGAATACCATTAGTTAATTGCATTTACAAACACGAACAAGCATTTCTGTTTTCCATTTATTAAACATTGTAACCCCAGACATGTCATCTCTCTCTGTAAGTCTCTGGTCAGAAGTCAGTCTCGCTGGTTTTTAACATCAACAGTCATCGAGTACAGTGGAATATCACTAATCAACAAGTCAGCACTTTTCCATTAAAATACAATTTTTTGGGGTCTGGAACCATCAAATAATTCCTTAGAGGTTGACATATCTAGAAACTGCTTGATTAGAAAGAACTGGGCCAAATTTTCTAAATAGTGCTACACCATAAGATAATTTCTGGCGCTGGAAGATTTTGTATGAAATAGCATTTTTACCTTTGTACCGTAAATATCGCCCATCATTTGTTAATAATCTAAGGGGCTCATTTTATCTCAGTTGAAGTGTTGGATCAGGCCGAAATTTAGCTGAGATTCCCTATTGAAGTCAATGAATAAACCCCTACGTTTAAAGGATCTTGCCTTCCTGTTTACGATTCTTCACAATGATATCTAGCTTTGCTGGTTGTTTCCCAATTACCAAGTGATTCGCAATAAGAGCTGTGTATTACTATTTCTTCTTAAACTTAATCTTTTTTTCATGATATTACATTGAACCCATATCAAATAACTAAATTTCAATAGAACATTAAACAAATAAAACATATTCACAGCTTTTAAAAGATATGTTTTATTGGGAATCTAGTTTACTGTGTGTTTACAAACAAAATCTACTCCAAACAGTGATAAACGGTCCAGTGTCCATTTCTGAAATGTTTGCTTGAGCATAATACTGAGATTAACACCAGTGTTCAAATACACCATTATGACTTACTTAGATACATCGCTAAGTGGCTTCTTCTGGGTTAAAACAGGCAGCCAGATTGTAAACACGCAAAGAATCTCCAATTTCCAAAAAAATTAAACAGATACCAATTTATTTTAAAAAGTACAACAAAACATATTAGATTTACAATAAATATTGTATCAGTTACACAGGTAACATTGAATTATACAAATACATATCCCTCACACAAAATATAATAGACTTACCTTGGTTGACACACTCACATTAAGAGACTCGATGTTTCGGGACTCTGCTCTTTGTCAAGACCCTTGATATATTCTCTGTGAGGGATATGTATTTGCATAATTCAATGTTACCTGTGCATCTGATATAATATTTAATGTGAATCTAATATAATTGTTGTACTTTTTGAAAGAAACTGATGTCTGTTGCATTTCTTGAATATCTGTTGTAGAAACTGGAGATTCTCCCTTTGATTGCTCATATACATGTAACCCTTCCTGCCCGGCTCGTATGGAGTTTACATCAGTGCCTCTATTAGTGGCTACTCAGAAGGCTTTACCTTATTCAGGGTGCAGGCTTCGTGCGGCTGGGCGATGTGGTAGCAAAGATGGAAATGATGGGCGCCAGGAACTATTGTAGTACAAACAACACTCTTTATTTATGCTCCCTTTTACTAATGCTCCTCTATCCAGTCACAGTACACAAGTATAGGTGCCATCAGTTTTTTATATAGCTTGTCTGTACTCTTAATGGTTGCATCCCCAGGCACCCTTACTTAACACCTTAGGAAGGTGCGGACACCTGACAGGATTCTACTTAATTGACCTGTCCCTGCTCTGCATAACGTCCATTACATCATTATGGACCCCTTCTCGGGCCTTGGCCAACTCAATATACATAGGGGATCTACACCATCCTCCTGTCCCCAACTGCCACTTCTAGACAGGCTGTAACTGAGGCGTGTGTGTATCTGCCTGTAGAGTTGATCCTATGTCACCCTGGTATCCCCCTCATGGGGACGTCTGTGGTGTGCATGCCTCGTCTTCTGTGAACTGTTGAGTTCACCTTGGCCATCTCTCAGGCCCCTATCTGAAGGGAAACGGTTCCTAACTAGAACATAATAAATGGGAACTGGTCTGTTCTATTTACTCAGGAACATACTTCTTAACTGGATACACGGAGGCTCATCCACTTTCATTCCTCCATGAATCTCCCTCTAGAACCTTGTCCTTCCTATACACGTATATACACCCTCTGACGTCCTTGTCTCCAGGCAACACAGGGTGGGGCTTAGCATCTGTTGACTCACCCCCAATCCTGTGTAATAGGAAAAGTATCACTCTCTATGAGGGTATGCACCATTAACCCCTAAAAGACCATGGTAATCACATTTCGGGGTTACATACATTATAATTATAACTTAAATTATGTAAAGTTAAGTCCTGCATTAACCATTGACGGACTTTAAGGGAATAAGAGATGATATTATAACACCTCAGTTGCCCATCATTTGCATCTCATTATCATTAACGCCCATTATAGTTAATTCTATGCTCTTTATGAGAGACAACATGACCAGACAACACCAGAATTCATTTAAGGGCTTGCACCTGAAGAGTCCTCAGTCCCCCTTTTTAACTGGGTGTAATGCACCTAGGCCTATACATTTTCAGCATGTATAAACATAATCTTTAGTTTAAAACTAATAACGCCCCTGGACTGAGTCGCTCAATATTATAATATTTTGATGATCGCCTTTAAGACACCCAGGCAATGAATGGATTTAAAGTGGGATAAACAGACATACATGTTGCCATGTAATGATTATATTTTTTACAGGCTTTGGCTGCTTACATCCATATAATTAGAATTAGTTTGCATGGGCCCATTGCTATTTCAGGATGTCCTTGTCAGACACAGGCTTTTTTTTAAAATTGACCTGAACCAAGGGGTGTGGCCGAGCAAAAAGGGCGAGCCCCCTGTCAGCAGAGACTCCATTGTTTCCAGGCTAGTCCCCCATTTATTATTGTGGCTGCATCCAATTAGAGCAGGACCTCCTGACTGTCCCTCTGTGGGAATTAGGGCATTTTAATACAGTAGGTTGATAATATTTTGACCTGTTCCTTTATAAAACAATTTATTTTCTATAATACACACAGTATTAAAAATAGAGCACTTTTAGCATTTCACATTGCCCATGTTACCCGGCAAAATAGAGCTACAGCCTCTTTAATAATGTTTGTTTGTTCATCACACAGATATTTGGATCATGGGTTTGGATCCTGGTTGCTGCTACCACAGTATTTTTTCCTGTCACCCAAGGATGGGTCATGTACGTCTCCGTGTCATCATTCCTCTTCTCCCTGATACTGCTGATGGTCTACGTGTTTGGATTCCACAGAAACAATTGTGGCACCTGGAGATTAGTGGTAAGAAAATATTGTTCAATCAACCTGCATATTCTGTAGGTGTAATAGTAGTAAATAATATCAAGGGAAGACATGAATGTTTCGCTTTAGTTTGCCAATAAGACAAAATGTGGCGTTTTTGTTTATGAAAGCGTCATAATTTGTTTTTTTGTGCCAAGCATTAAAAGTCAATTATATTCTAATACATAGTTTTCCTCTATCAACTCCCTTTAAATGTCAAAGTTCAATTGACCCTTCCACATGTATTACCAGCTACTCTACTGTCTGACTTTTAATTCATTCTTGTATTTTTTGTTGAGAGACAGTGCACGCTGGACTGTGAAATGTGCTGTATCTTTACTGGGTTGCACCATGTACATGGAAATTAGACATGAAGTGGTCCACTCAGCAAAGTTGGTAATGTTACGCTAGTGAACCAACAGGAATTTCCACCAAAATGTAAAAAAAAAATCCCATTAACTACTATTAAAAAAACAGCTATTCTTAAATTGTGTTATTTAAGCATCCCCAAACTGGACCCACTCTGTTACTTATCCTCCCCCCCCCATGTCCATCCATCCCTCCACCCCACCCAACCACCAAATGAAATGGCACCCCTGATTCACCCTCATTAAAGGCAGTGACTATCGGTGCTCCTTCAGCACTGTCTAATAAAGAGTTTGAAGTGTAGTTGAAAATATTCCAATGAGTTTCCCTTTTTAACATACTGTACAAGTCAGCAGTAACCTGCTGAACTAACAGACTGAATGAAACAAAATTCTAACAAGTAATCTCATCTGTTATAGATCCTCATTTGTTGCTACCAAAGTCTTATTTGATTTTTAAAAACGGCTTTCTTCATTTTTAGGAAAGGGACCTATTGATGTGAGGTTTATGTCACAAACATTCTCCATATAATACTTTCACACCTGGGGGACACCTGTGCAGAGGTTGTTTCTGCTCAGCACTACATTTAAATAAGATAGCTGTATAAAATATGTAATCCACTTTCTACAACATGTTAAATGACGCTGTAAACGTTTTACATATTAGATGCTATTATGTCATTTTAATAACAATAATGCACATTATGCATCATGTAATATTATCAGATATCATTAGTATATTGCATGTCACATATTTCAAATCACAGTTAAGAATTATTTAATTTGATGATGTCCATGCATTGGAATTGGAAAATGTTTTATATACAGTACTAGCGAATATTAACAAGGTTTTGTAGGTTTCATTTTTGTTCATTATTTTGAACTGTACACGCTTGGTTTATAGTAGACAAATTCTTTAACAATACAAAATTCATGTTTTTATTGAGCTTGTGTCACAGAGTATCTCTACTGATTATTCACTGCTTCACTGTGTTTTTTCTTCAGGATGTTATTTACCATGGAATTACTGCAATTTTCTACCTAAGTGCAGCTGTCCTGCAAGCGAATGCAACAATAACATGTAACACTCTCATAATTGGAGGTTTATGCCCAATTAATTTCTACCATTTGGATGCTGCCGCCACGGTGAGTTTGTTACAATGTGGCCAATGTACTAAGATGATAGTATAATTTGTATTGTGTGTCAAAATGTGAGTGCTAAAAGGTAGTACTAACCTCATTAAATAATACTCACAGAGAAAGTTAACAGTGTTTGTAAATACTAGAACATGAAACTAAAATAAAAAAACAGGTGTATTTACATTTCCTAGATCTAAAATGTATTATGAAGTAGAACCTCACCCCCCCCATAAAATTCAGCAATTATTTCTCCGTGTTTGTGTTTCCGTTTTGGGCCATGTCTCTATTGTATCAGTTTATGTATCAAAGTTACATTCGGTTTTAGGGGGATCATAACATTTAACCTATAACAGAAAAATTATGCTAGTTTTGGCACTTTTGGGGTTTCATCACATATTGGCCCTTGATAAATTACCTTCATGAATGTCTTAGCCCTGTGTCCATATGCCACATACAGCAGAATAAATAATGCACAAGGAGCATGAGGCTCGTATTAAGGCTCATACGTTGTAAGAAGTGCTACTCTATAAGACACATTTGGTGGTGAAACACTATGGGGTCCCGTTCAGGTGAATGGGCTATAGAAGGCCATATTCTTTAAGCAGTGCTGTATGGTTCCACATTCCTTAACAATAGCCTGAGTATTGTTAGACTGCACCGATAATTAGTTCATTTTAAAATTGTGATGAAAAAAATCTTGGCTTTGTGCTGGGGATGACCACTCATAAAAAAAAGTCTGTGCAAGTTTGTTACCTGCACTTTTTTGATCTTTTTGTTATGTTTTGTGTTTGTCAAATACATGTTTATAAATATTACGTCTGGACAGGCAGGTAAACCTACAGTATGTTTTGTATTACAATGCTACTTAGTTAAATCATTGTGGGCCAGCTCTTTAAATGTCACGGGTCATGTGCAATAATAGTTAGGCTATCTTTATTTTGCAGCTTTATATTAACCCCATCATTTGAGTTTTATTTTTGAGAAACATCCCACTGATGTGTCACCTAGCATTTTATTTTCTTAATTAATAAAAAGTAGAGATGGGCGAACCTGTCTGAACCTGATCTGCAGATTTCCACGTCTTGTTTTACCTAAATACATTAGGGAGAGTATTGTATATCACCTTGTTTTTATTTGTGTGTCAGAAAACCTGTTTTATTTAATCTCACCTGGTGTCAGTAACTCATAGCCCTCAGTACATTACGTTGTCTTGAAGTCCTTTCAAGGTTTCAATCAACAAAATAGATATCCCTTGGAGATATGCTAATCTAGTAGACAGTTATGGTGGTGCTTCCCCAGCAGCTGGTTTAGCTCACACTGCTACAGCGGTTGCCAAGAAAAGCAGAGGTTATGAGTTCTAATCCTGACACCAGTACACCATTACAGTCACTAGTTGCTTTAGGCATTCTAACTAACAATATAGTTCTTATAGAAATGTGTGGGATGTGACTAATTTAAATATACTGTACTTTGCATATCTCCCAGGGTACCTCATTTGTGGTCCTTTTTCAGCATAGGCATCTCTCCCTAATTTATTTGGATGGAGGTTTGAGAGTATACCCACGCAAACACCCACCCACCCCGTAGAGATACTACTAAATTGATAATCCTCCTTCTCCTAACCCCTCCAGAGGCAGTGCATATTGGTCTGTGAAATGTGCAATATCTTTACGGTGTTGTACTATGTCTTGGAAACTAGAAATTAAGTGGTACACTTAAAGTTGGTAATGTTACTCTAGTGAATAGGGGTTTAAGTTGGGCGGTATCCCCTGGGCTCCGGCATTGGTAACGGAGTAAACTGATGGGTCCCAAAAAATTTAGTCTAAGGTTTAAGTGCCTGTTTATGTGTTTGTTACATTTAGTGCTACTAAATCAAGCTATGACTGTTTTTTTCTCCCACAATTCTGTTGTCGGGTGTGTTTATTCAGGGTTGTTGTGGGGAGGGGACCGAATTGAGGCATAGGCAAGTCATGGAAAATATTAATGAATGTATTTTATTTTGTTCCAGGTTTTTGCCTTCATAACAACACTATTTTACGTGCTGCACAGTTTCCAGACCTACGTTCAGTGAAGGCAACTGGAGAGAATAAACAATTTGTGAACTTGCAGAACAGATGGGATTCCAAAACAGCATTGTGGAACACCAAAAGAACAACATCGTTTTCAAATGACAATCAGATCATCTTTAATGTATAAATTGGCGTTAATCAAAATGTTACGTAAAAGGCTTCAGGCTTCAATTTTAAATTCTTCCATGTTAGGGGTTAGCCCTGGCAATGTTGGAGTGACATCCCCTTTAGTTTTAACTGGATTAAAGATGAGATTATTCTTTGTTTTACAAGACACAGGAGTTAAGTTAATATCTCGTATCTAACCAGTGAGTCCTCCCGGTTCATGCTACAAGCTGGGCTATGACAGGTTAATCTTAACAAATCCCTTTTGTGACAAATAAATACAGTAAGTAAGACTTTCATATGATCCTCTCTCTCCATGGGCCTTATCCTACTGTATATATTCCTAAGTGGCCTATTGGGTTGTTTTCAGTCCAAAACAGCTGCTTCGGCAGATATAGAATAAGGCCCCATATATTTATTATACCGAGGGTGCATGAAAAGTATTAGAAAAAATATAACCTCATTTACTTTGAGCATGTTTCACTGTATCATGCTGTTCGTCATAATTATATTTATTTTTTCATACTTAAATTGCCTTTAACTATTTCTTCTTTGGCTTGTATAATAAAATACTTTTGCTCAGGGTTTGCGAAGAGTTGCTCCTGATTTCATATCCTGATGTACATATGAAGGACAAGGTTACACTGGTTTGGTTTTGGGACTTTAGGACAGATAGGAAATGTCTATGAGACTCGATCATCACATTTATGTTCTGTAGCACTAGCCCTATAGGGAAGCAGTGAAAGATGTGTTTGTGTGTAATTTCCATGACAAACTAAGGTGCACCAATATATTATGTCTTTACTTACCAGATGTAGACAACTGCCATGTATGTGTCATGCTAGTTTGTCATTTTAAAATAAATGCATTTGCATTTTGCTGAAGGTGTGTCTCCGTGAGGAAAGGCAGTAGCTCTGAAATATTAACACTGACTTTGAAGCATTGGAGCCTAGTTCAAAACCTAGTGTCAGCTCCATGCAACCTTGGGCAAGTTACCTTATTTTCCTGTTCCTCAGGAAGCGAAATTAGATTGTAAGCTCTACAGAGCAGGGACTTACCGTGCATGAAAAATTCAATGTACAGCACTGCATACACTGTCAGCTCTATATATGACAAAAAATGTATTATCCTTTTCCGAGTAACAAACAAGTACTTATAAGTTATAATTTTAATTTCACCAAAATAAAAAGATATATACAAAGATGATGTTGTACAGTATGTGTACTAGAAGCCATAGTCACTGTTTGGAAGGTATCAAGCACTTTGAAAAACTGCTTGTTTACAAGGTTTTATGTGTGGATGGGAGGTTCACAACAAGATCCTTGTGTAATTATCCTAACAAAATTCCTTATGTCAAATCTGTGTTGACAAATAAGGTATTGACATATGGTATGAGGGAAGAGGAGAGTTCCTACCCAGAAGAGGTCTTAGTGGAGAAATGAAAGGTACGCTTCACATCTATAATTCTGACCAGGCCTTGGTAGTAGAGTCACATCTGATTGTAGAAAAATAAATCAGAACGATTTCCCAAGCTCTTCTGGGCCTGGCAAAAGTTACAGTAGGACTTGGTTATCGGATTGTTTGTTTCTCTCAAAGACTGCAGATATTAGACTTTCTGCCAGACCTGCTCTCTCAAGGAGCGTTCTATTTTTGGTCTTACCCTTGTAGGAATAGATATTTTCTAGGCTATTAGAACTTCTGGAGTTCCCCATATTTGATGGATGTGCTGCATCACTCCTATTAAAAAGGCACCAAAATGCAATGCAGGTATAGACAGTGTGGGTGATATCGCTGTCAGTCGTGAGCCTTTCGAAGTCCTGTCCCATAGTGCTCCTGCACTTTTCTTTAGGACTCTAGAAATACTGTACATAGAAATACATCTTTAGCACTCTGTACATGTTTTTCTCTGAAATGTATTGTACACTAGTTCAAACAAAATAAAATGTAAAACAAACAATTTGGGCTTATGTTTAAAAAAAAATTAAAAAAAAATTAAATCATGTAGTCTGCTTTAAAAAAAATATTTTTTAAGGCTTTAAAAATGTTTTATTAGTGATTGCCGCTCTGCATTTAAACACAAAAAAATGAATTGTCCATAGGCTCTGACCACTCTGAAAATCAGTACCTTTTCCTGTGTACAGTACTTTCTTTGGGCTAAATCCTCAGAGCTCCGTTATTTTGGATCTAATAATGTTACAATCCCGTTTTACTGTTTGTAACATGCATAATTTTTCTCCTTATTATCGGGGATCCTCGAAGCTAATGAGATGCAAAACTAACGTCTGTTAGCAAAAGGACCATTGTGACATTACTTGCATGGATGGGGATTATCATAGTCTAAAAAATACGTCAGTTAGTGACGCGTTACGTATTAGCTCCAAACACTGCGCCCATGAGTATGTTACAATTGTAAATAAAAACCCCTGCCAGAACCTCTCCTGATGGGAGGGTATATAAAAGGATAATAGGATAATATGATAAATAGTACTCGCACGGCCAAGTGTGATACCCAATCACAAAATGGTTTCTTTATAAGATGTTGTAGTTTCTTGCAGTGTGTTCTATTCCCACGATGATGTACAGGTGTCCCCCACCTGGTATCTTCACCTCGTATTCACCTCCGTACCGATGAAAAGGACGACATCCACAACGACATTGTAAAAGTACAGTTTATTGAGTTTAAAAAAGGAGTAACATTTACTCACATCTTAAAACGCCTCTGTGCACCAAAGTCTTCCCCTGCACTCCGACACAGTACACTTCTTCTTCTGCATCCGGTCGACAGGACTGGATCAGGAGCGCTCGGAAAAACTATGCCGGCAGTGCGTAGTGAAAAATAGCTCCATGTCCTAGCATGAACTACGCGTTTCGCATTGGATAATGCTTCGTCAGGTTCATGCTTAGGACGTGTGAGATGTGAGATGTGTGTTATATAGCGCTATGTTTAATTATTTAATCATTTAGTATTATCTTCTGTTATAATTGCTAAATGAAACAGACATTTGTAATTGATCTTATTTAGAATACATATACTGTATAGCTTATGTGTTCTTTAACATAAAAATACAATAAACTGCAATCAGACTCAATCACTCACGATCTTAACCTGATATACACAGTTTAACGGCTAAAACATTACCTGAAATAGAGGTGCCCCACCAATTATATCCGTATAAATTCATATGTACTGTACATAGTCTGAATGGTATGATATTAGTATACCCTGCAATGCCTAATGAACACATAGTATGCAAGTAAAATTCAATACAGTGTTGGACAATTAGCTTAAAAATGATGTGTAGTATAAATGACTCATATAGCACATTGGTGCTGCAATTAAATGATTGCCTAATATCAAGCGTCACCAATTCACATATTAAATTGTTACAAAGCTGAAATGCCCTACAGGGTACCACATATTGACCATGGTAATGAACAATATTTGCCTGAAGTGTATAGACATAGTGGGCTAATCTGTTATCATATACTGTATAGCCCAGAGGTGTAATGGTAAAATTATGAATTTAGCCTCTATTTGAATTCCAACTATGACATGGTTCAACAGCCTATAGATGCAGATCTATATGCTTATAATATTTAATAACAAATGTCTAATCATAGGTTAGACCAATCAACAATAATACATTTTAATATAATTAAAAACGTGTAAATACTATTCCTATCTTAAATCGATAGCTTCTGCCTGGTAATAAGCTATTCTGTATATTAATAATCCAAATATATAAAAACCCATTAAAATACATAAAAAGACGCCGATTGGTGAAATATTCGATTGTGGGGTTCTACAATTAGAAATAATACATGTTACATACATATTTGTGGTCAGTTGACCCTTTCGGATGAGTTTAAAAAAAGAGAGAGATTACAAAAGTCTGCAAAAAGATAAATATAAAGGGGGATGGCAGGAATTACCCAAATTAATGCCCCTATATCGATATCTACGTTAAGGCCCAATGGGGTTAGAGTTTTCAGTTTGTAAATCCAATATGTCTCCTTTTAGGTTAATTTTAAAAGCCTATCCCCACCCTGCTAGTTGGCAGGTACTGCTTCTATTGCCCTATTTATCAGGCCTGTTGGGTCTCCTCCATGCTTCAGGGAGAAATGCTTAGACACCACTTGAGTCCCTGGCCACATCCGGAATCTCCCAAATTGTGGAGCCAACCCCTCCTGCTCCCTCTTTGGAGGAGATGGCTACAACCTAATTGCCAATAGCTGGCCACCATGGGAGGCCCCGTACCTGTGGGTAAAGTGTGGAAGGAAGTGCCCCGCTCAAGAAGAGGCGTCATTTGTAAATATCTGTATATATGTTTCTTGTTGTCTGTTATGTATTTAGTTATGTTTGTTGATTATTATATATGTTAAATATATATAGTTTTCTTTTTTTACACACACTGCCTCAATTGTGTATAATAAAATGTTATTTTGGTAACTTCTGTCTCCTTGAAATTCATTTTCTCATATATTGATTAATTTTGTTGTACTCATACTTAATACACAATACTACAGGCCACATAAACATATACTACATGCTCTTTAATCATTGCAAATCATATTATAGTTAATACCTTGAAGGAAAAAAAAACAATTTAATCTATCTTTTGCTGTGTTTCAGCCATTTATATGTTCCACCATATATATGTTAGAATAACACATCACGAGAGGGTTAATTCCCACACTAATATGGGTGTCACTTAAGACCTTCCTTTTTCCTTGTAGGCTTTTTGTAGAAATAACACAATACTTCTCAGGGCTTAGAAGTAAGGGCAGCTTTCAGCAGACGCTAAATAACGTTGTGTTATTAGCATAACGTTAACAGTGCCGGAAGTCTGAGGATCTCTGTTGGTAGGCACAGTGCTCATTACCATATGATTTGCATATGAAGAAGCCTACGGTTCATTAAAATATATTGTTCCCTTATTTTTGAGGAAAATGGCAGAACAGCATAGTGTTAAGCCGCTTTGGGGATACGCATTATAGATACATTAAAATTAGATAATATAATGTTAAAAAATGTGTAACCTTCTGAGGATCTACCCCAATGCTGCTAACCCAGACAAGTTACCGTATTTTACTTTGTATTTACTTTGTGCCCTTAACATTACAACAAATATGCTGTTTTGTGCCAAGTGATAGGATGGTTTGCAATGATAATGCTTTTCTATCATTTGCTAATAAAAAGAGCAATAACGAATAAGTTCTCTTATGAATGGGTTTTCACATATGTTTGGTTCAATACTGCTCATACTCTTGCTTATGATGTGTATTTGGTCAGAGGTAGCAGCATCGAAAAGTCTATTTTGTATTTGTTGTTGGCTGTATAACCTGTTTTACAAAATCCAGCGTTGGCTTGTATCCATTAAAGGTGTGTAGACACATTACTATTGAAGTATAGGACAATTACTAATACGAATGAAAAACAGGACAATTACTATTTCGCAATTGTATCAGGTAAAACAGGTGGTATGCTAATTTGTGAAAGGAACACAGGCTGAGTTATCTCTGTGCGAAGGGTGTGGACGCGTTTGTTACAGAGGCTTGCATTAAACCATATGACTCCCATGGGAGACATTTTTTTATTTGGGGATGTACTACCAAGAATACCTTCCAAAACAATGAAGTAATATAGGTAGAAGAGGAAGGGATGCAGAAAGCAAATGCAACGCTATTGTACTGCAAAATCTTAATCTTTAAGGTCTCTGGGCCATATACTGAATATCAAGTGTGGCAAACAAGAGCATTGTTCCAAAAATGAAATTGTATATCATTTTAACTCAATATCAATGTACAGCTCAATCCTGTTATAGCGCAATCCGCTACAATGCAGATCTGCTTATAACACGGTCTGAGCGTGGCTCCCGTTTTTAAAAAGCATATATTTTTTGGGGGCCAACTTCCAGGAGTCCAATTCTTCATCTGCATTGTCTTTAAAGCTGCAATTCAAGCAATATTTTAAATATGTGTTTTTTTAAATAAATCAGTTCTATACTATGAGAAAATACTTGTAGCATTTTTTAATGTATTCTAATGTAGCCAGCATTTTTATTTATATAGAAACTATTTACAAAGTCACACACCCTTCCCCTTCTGATACATGCTTTGGCTCTTGAGCCCTGCCCTCTCTCTAGCAGTGCACCAAATCTATCTAGTAACTGCCTGGTCACATGATCTTCCACACAGAACTTTGCCTCCTGGTTACTCTTGTGCAGCCCTAAGTGAATTAAATAACCCCCAATTCGGAGATCGATTACAGGAGAAAGGATCGATCGGCAGCTTAGCTAATCACTTGTCAGTGTGCAGATTGTATTGATGCACATATTGGATGGGAAAATATTTTTTTGGGGTTGTGGCTCTGGGGATGTTGCTGTCTCACACAATGAATCTTCATCTAATGTAACATCTCCAGATGCGTCTTCTGTACTTTCATTAACTTTGAGATTTGACACCGCTTTTGCAGGCATTTGCTCTTTGAGAAACTCCATCATCTTTAAGAATGGCCATGACGATGTGTTTTCGTACGCGCTTGAACCTGCGTCACTTGAGCGTGGAGGTTTAATTTTCTTAAGTTCTCTGTAGAAAGAATCTCTTCAATTCTTCCACTTGCCTTTTGCTAAGTCACCTAAAAATAAAAGACAAGACACAGGTTTATATCAAATGGTAAAGCAATTTGCATGTAACACATTTGCATAAGCATTCTGCCATTAAACATTTAACACAATTTTTTTAAACAATTAAATCAATGTACTTACTTGTGAATATTTCACCAATTTCTCTCCACAATTTGTCATGCAGGTACCGTTCGTGGTATGCCTTGCTTTGCTGATTCCACAAAAGCTCTCTTTAAACACTTCAGAAATGAAAATTTCTATAGTAGAATTATCTACAGTATATACAAAGTACAACTCCACAGTACAAACTACCAACAGGAAAGACATGGGCAGTAACCAGGCAGAAAAGTTGAGCTTCGCTCTGATTAATTGAAAACTTTTCAAGTGACAGGGTCGTCATGCGAAAAAACTAATTTCTTTGTAAAATCAAAATACTGTTGCTCCGTCGCGCTTCCTCGCGCGCACTATGTCCAGCCAGATAGAGGTGCTGTTTGTTGTTCGCGTCGCGCGCACTATAATCACGGCCTTATAGTAGAATCTCAGTCATATTGTGTGTCAAACTATGTTTGATTCCCAAAATTCTATAAAAATGTTTGAAAGCATTTATTTTTTTCTGTTTGGGACATAGTCATATATAATAAACTAGTTACTTGCATTTGATGGAGATTAGTTACCCAGAGAGATTTACAATACGTCACCTCACCTAGCAGAGAAGGGAGGAAAGAAAATGTTTCTGAACAGGTACACATATTATTGAGGCATGTTCAAAAATGTTTTATCTTACCACTAGGCTAAGTAACATGTAATGTGACATTTTCATTTAGTGTCAATAACTACTGCACAACAGAGATTTTTTTTAAATAGGAGAAAATCGCATTTGAGACAGGAATAATCTTTAAGCAGTCCCAAATTTTTCTTATTGTTTCCAGTTGCCTTGCAAGATTCCCAAGCAGTTCCTCTCTGCTTTTCAATGTTCCCCCTCCTTCACCAAATACTGTAACTCCTTCTCTGTTATCTGCTTCTTGCTCTTTTTTTTTGAAGTTTTTCTGTTATGTATTTTCTCTCCTCCTTACTTGCAAACTTTTTTGTAAGTTTAATTTTTTTGAAAATGACTTCCAGACTTGCTATTTTTGTTGACATATTGCAGTATTTTCTCAAACTATTGCGGGTTTCTTATCCAACCGTGCTAAGCTGGTTAACTCTCCAGCTCGTAAGCCCTTATTCAATATGCTGTGATGTTGCTTTCCATTGTGGCTGAATATTTGTGTGTCAAACATTGGAATAGAGCTGATATCTTCTTGAGCACAAGGAAACAGATTCACCGCATATTGAACAAGAGGCCTTACACCGGGATTCACTAAACCTTGATGTGTGGTATCACACCCCTAAATGGCGGTTACCTACTATTCCAATCAAAGCAGTTAATTTTGGGTTGGGGTGATACCCAACATTAGAGCTTAGTGAATCTCTCCTTTAGTGAGAAACTTGATGTTTCATGTATACCTGTTTGATATTTTACCTGCTCCTATCTTTGATACAGGATACAGGCTGGGGGAAGCCATAATGAGTCATAGTTGTTGCCAAAATCCAGTTTGACCACCGTGTGAGTTTGGGAGAGAGCAGAAGGAAAAGGTTGTGGGTGAAAAATACAGATCTAACACAGAAGAGTGAGAATGATCACTTTGGCACGTGTGAATTTTCCCAGCCTTCCACCTATCCCTTTTGATCAGCCCAGATTACCACTAACTGCTAACCAACTTCTCCTAAACATGGCAGCTGGGACTTGTATCTGGAAAATACTGGTTACAAGAAATGAACATACCCTTAATACTGTAACTTCTTACCTAGAAAATAACTTGGTAACACATGGTTTTTGGTGCACAGAACATCCACAGGTTTATTGAGAAAAACACTAACATCATATTGACATATGTTTTTTCCCCATGCTTACCTGGCCAGCTAACCATATCCTGCAGCCGCCTGGCAGTGCCTATGCAATTTTGGAGGATGAGTGAAAGGAATTGTCTGTCTTTAACCAAATGTACTAAATGAGACTAAACCTTCATGCACTGTATGGCATACCTGCCATCTTATTCAAGGTCAACTGTGTAGTAATGATTTAGTCTTTCTCCAGTTCTTACTCTATTACTATTACATCAAACTTGCTAATTGACCACAAAATAGGAATGGAAAAGCAGGAACTGATCAATACCGCACTGGTGGCTTTGAGTTATATGGTGGATATGAGTTACCGCCCGCCAAAAAACTAAAGGTTGTCTTAATGCTTAGCATAATTGAATGTTGTATTTGGCATTTTCATCTAATAATAAAATAGGTCTTGTTTACTTACTATCATTCAGCACTGTACAATGCAAGTAAACATTGATACAGTAAAGAATAAGAACTTAAAATGAACAGATAGCATTTTTGCTGTTGCTACTGTTAACTAAAATCTTAGGTGGGGGCATTTATCTAGTACATTCATAAGGAGAGTTTGCAACCTTCTCACTGTTGTGGACAATTCACTGGTTTGATGAGGTGCACTTCTCACACCCAGCCTAAGAGTAGGATCCATGTAATGTATGCACATAATAACTTCATTGGAAATTACCAGCTGTAATAATTTTGTATCTTTTAAGTAAATGCATTTTTTTCCCATGGATTAAAGTGTTAATAAAAAAGAGTTGTATATCATAGCAAAGTGAAATAATATTAAACGTGCAAAGCTTCTTGGACCATATTTAAAAATGGTTTATGCTCATGTTTTTTTAGACGGGATAACCTCCCAAGATCCCCATGGTTCACATTCATGAAATATTGATGCTTGTGGAGATGATGGCTTTAGTTGTTACTGTGCTTTACAACATGAGTTACAACATTGCACATATATAATAATTGCTGTGGCTTAAGTACACCAGATATAAATGCAAATAGTTAAAAATAGAAATACCTCATCCAAAATGGCGGCAATGTAAAAGTGGAATTGGAGTGATGAAGAAACAACACGTATACTTTGCTTGAAGGGGCAAACTCTCCTAGGACCAAATTTAAACTAATTCCAGTGACGTGTTTAACCCTTTGAGTGCCAGAGGGTTTCACCCCGTGAGTGCCACGGCCGCTCCGGCACAGTGCAGTGACCATAGCGACCATTTTCCGGGAAACGGACGAGTTGTTCTCCTCCTTCATTTCAATACTGTGCAGATCGCATCCTGTGCTCCATGGGAACGCAGGACACGATCTAAGTAGGAAAAACATACCTCTTTGGACATGATGTAGTCAGTATGTCATGCGCCTCGCCTGAGTGCCAGTCACCATGATGTGGTGACTACGTCCTGGGGTACCCAAAGCGTTAGCAGTATCATCAAGGTAATTGATACATTTGTTGCAAAATCTGACACCGGTAAGTATAGTTATTTATTTTTGAAAGTTAGACATGGGATGGGTTTGATTTCCTCCGGCTGTTTGTGTAATGTGTTGGGTTCAGCAAGTGCTTGTACAGCCAGAGTCCCCTTTCACCCACTCCCCTTATCTTTATTTGCTCTCTGATAAGGACATGGTGGGATAAGGGATGACAAGCCCTTCCCCATTCAGAGGCCCCAAACATATTCACCTGTCTGACAATGTGGGATTGCAGCTTTAAAAGGTGAGTGGTGATTTTCAAAAGAAGATATAGGCTCATATTTACTAAGCAGTACTATTCCATAAGACACCCTATGGTCCATTCACTTGAATGCACCATTAGACATCGTACAGCGCTGGAAGTTGTCTTATAATATAGCACTGCTTAATATGGGAATCCATCAGAACACAGGTGAAGCTTAGCTCGCACAAACTGAATGTTTTTGCCTAGTGTGGGAATTAATTATTTTTAATTGAGTGCTACCTAGGGAACCAATAAATTACAACATAAATTGTTAAATACAGAAGGTTCCTTTGATGACTTCAAGTTCTTCTAATGTGACATCAATTAGTGACATCGCTGATCACAAGGTCTGACTCTTGGCAGTGACACATGGCGGTTCTACATGACACCACGACAGACATTATTTACTGTAGATGTTTGTTAGGGGTATTAACCCAGTCCCATTTTGACATTGAAACCTTTCTCTTTACTAACCACTAAGTCCCCCTTACCACACATTTTCCAATTTATTTTCATCACTTCTTGGTAATTTGTGAACATAGTACCTGCAAATGCCTTTCACTTAAAAAACTATCTGCAACATTATATATCACAGTTGTAGCCTGTACATGAAACAAGTATATGTTGTACACAGCAAGCCAATGTAGCACTTAGACACAAATGTTATATTTAGAGAACAGCTACTACACAAGATATATTCTTGGACACATTATACTGTTCTAATACTAAAACCTAAGATTGTGATAGTCAAACAGATCCTGAGTATGAGAGAGTGCTGTAAATTGTACTGGGCTATAGATGCACTGCTATCTGCTCTAAATACATTGTGTACTACTGTCTAATTACTAAAACAAAAATACAGAGATCAATAATCTCCAAATTATGTATTTAAGCTTGGGTATAATGAGTACACAAAATAACTGACAAACTATTTATACAATAAATCCCAAACCAATTGATCTCTTTGGGGACTTATATTTTTTCACTATGTTAATAATGTTGTAAATAGATTTTAATTTCAATCTAGGCAATTAAGTTCAACCCTCTACCCTGGGTTATTTATTAAATTAATGTGGATTAAAAGTTAAGTAGTATACTCTACTGAGCACTACAGGAGCAGTAATGTAAATATACAAAGCTATTTAGAGTGTACCACTTGCAAAGGGAATTGCTTTTCTCTATCTCTACCGTACTTAAGGGATTTTTTTAGTAAATAACGGGCATAAGACAATTGTGTTAGAAGTGCATGTGATATGGAAGTGTAAGCTCCAAAGAGGAAGCATAGTGAATAATAACACAAACCTCACATACGTTTGGTGTAATAGGAGTGGCAGAATAAATAAGCATTTGTAAGAACTGAAACATACTCATCTTATTGTTTCAAAATGTAATGAGCCAAATAATGACACTGGATTTAAGAATCATTATGGCAACTTGCAATGCATACCATGCTCCTGTTTTCTTAATAGAGTCATTGTAACACAGTTAGTCACCTTTCCTTATTTACTTTACTGGTTATAATGCCTCAACTAAAATCTGGATAGTTTTTGCTAATATACTGTACTCAGAACTGCACCATGAAGATATCCAGAATCAGACACATTGCTGCTATACAGTAATACTGTACATCAAAAGATCTTGAACACTCATGTACAACACACCTACTGTTTGAACAACTCAACATTGGTTCAGTATGACGTATAACAATGTAACACATTCATGTTTAACCAGGATGAACACAGCTATTAGGACTTTGAATGATAAATTGGGATGTTTTATGTGTAGAAATACATACTGTACACTTACTGTGATTTTTTTTGTTATCTACAGTGAGTTATAATGAACATACAATATTGGTTCCTGTGGTATAAAGTGACCAAATTCTTTTGATTACCGAATTGTTCTCCATAATAATGGAGTACTCCTCCTCTTCCTTTGTTATTCAGTTCTGAAAAAAATATCCACATTTTAACAAATGGACTGAAGGGAATTTTTAACTGAAAACATTGGATTATATATGATTACCCCTAAGTGTTTGCTGAGGATTTTTTTATTGACAATTACGTTTTTTTAAGAGTCTGTTCCTCAAGTAGCCCTGTACGGTATGTGGCTGCATTTTTAGTTGAAGCTGTATTAATCCTCTGCATAATGAAGGGGACTGTCATGTTTGGGGAGTTGGCTCTCTGAATGCTGCCTGACGTAGTAGTTAAGAGCCAAAAAGGTTTTTCCATATAATGTTCCATGATTAGGTATTATTACACCTGTAGACATTGGGCAGGACATCTCCCATGCAAAATTTAGGGGATCCTTGGTGTGTTTCTGTTTCTCCTGAGATTCTATATCTTTATCTATTCTATAGCAGTAAATGAGGGGGATGGTGCTAGCATTAGGGGAGTTTTCTCATATTCTGTGTAAGTAGTTTGGAGAGAGCTATCCTCACCTGAGGTTGATATGGGGACGTCCCTCTTTCAATTTCAGGTGGGAATAGAGAAATAAAAGCCTAGTTCTGCTTATGTCTTATTATTTCTCTCATCCCCCCCCAATATACACATAAATAAATGTTATACATGAATAGGAGCGAGAGAGAGAAAGAGAGACAGAGAGACAGAGAGACAGAGAGAAAGAGAGAAAGAGAGATAAAGAGAATAGGAATGAATATATTCCTCTTACAGTATATTCCTCTGCATTGGATTTGGGACAATTGTTTCAGTGAGAGACTGAAAAACGATGCACATTTCAGCAAACTATTAGGGAATATTTCCCATAATTAGGGAGTAAGCCACTATAACCAGGGCTTGTGACAAATGGGCACAATCCAGCCAGGCAACCGTAACTTATATTGTAAGTTCTTCTTTTCCTGATGTTACTTTTATGTCTGAAGCGCTTATTCCCATTACGTGTTATATTATTATGTCATGTGTATTAAAATGGATGTGGCCAGGGGATTAAATTCCCTACAGCCCAGCCCAGCCCACCCCTGGGGAAATGGCTTCTTCATGTACCTTATGAGGTTCCTTTGAGGTATTTAAAAGCTTCTCTTTTAATAATAGTTATAATAATAACTTTATTTATGTAGCATTTATCTCCCAATGGGACTCAAAGTACAACACAGTTACAAAAAGGAAAAAAAATGAAGAACACATTTAAGGTTATAAAAGAAACTAAACACAAGGAAAGATACAATACAGCAGAGGTGCACAATCGTTTCTCCCTGCGCCCCCTGCCTGCTCTCCTCCCCTGCTCGCTCCCCCCCAAACCCCCTTGCTCGGCTCCGGCATCAAAAGACGCTGCAGGGTCATGTGATGTCACGTTGCCATGGCAACGCGATGTCTCGTGCCAAAGGAAGCTAGTTACAGAGGCCTCGCCCGGTCCCCCGGCATTCAATTTAAATTCCTTGGGGGAGAGTGCGGGACCTCTGTAACCTCAGCGCCCCCCCCCTGCACTACAGGATGGGACAATACTGTAGCTATTAAATGCCAGAAAGGTTGTGGTTAATTAATTAAATGCCCAGGTAAACAGGTAGGTCTTGAGCCCGGTTTTATAGATTTGCAGAGATGGGACCTCTTGAACTGTATGAGGCAGACTGTTCTAAAGAGAGGGAACAGGGTGGATAAAAGCTCAGGTCCCAAAAGAAGTCAAGGAGATTCTGGGAACTGCTAGGAGTCCCATCTGCAGATTGAAGTGAGCGAATGGGAATGTAGGAAACTAGAAGCTCTTTCAGATAGCAGGGTCCCTGATCATGTAGTGCTTTGAATGTCGACAGCAAATCTTGAAATAAATTTGCCATTTTAAAGTTAGCCAGTGCAGAGAGGGGAGAAAAGGTGTCATTTGGCAACAACGCGTCTGGTTAGTTAACACATGAGATGAGAGGTAGCGCAAGGGTAAAAAACGAAGGAGATGGGTACAGGTAATGCAAAAATAGGAAGACAATGGCATAGAGGAAAAGCCTCTTACGAGTTTCGTACCTTAGGACTTGGTAAAGTGCTAAGGTACGAAACGCGTAGGAGGCTTTTCCAATATGCCATTGTCTTACTAATAAATCATATTTTTTGCATTACCTGGACCATTCTCCTTTGTTATTTTTTGGCTGTGCACTACCTCTCATCTCATCTAATCTCTGGACTTCAATTCAGTAGCTGCACGTCTTTTCCAGTATCATGAAGTGGGTGATATTTTAGTATCTTTTCATCAGCCCACGTCCAAGTGGCCCATTATAAGTGGCAGGACTACTGAACAACTGAAGTTTAAAAGGAAGTTCAAAAGGTGAGGAAGTGGACACCCCCATCTGGCCCTGATTCCTGCATTTGAACTACGCTGGAAAGGAGGATATAATCTATACCAGACTGCATCATTACTGCTGTGATGCTGCCTTTACCATTTATATTTGTTGTGACTTCACTTCTCCTCAAATTATGCACTTCTTTTTACCAGCCTCATTATGTCTCTAACTCTATTCATATATCTCCATCTCTCCTTCCTTCACAACTTCTCTGTTCACATGAACTCCTTTCTTACCTGTGTCCTCTGACAGCACACAGCTATATCCCATGCACTAAAAAACACCCCTACAAATCATCCTCACACATCCTCTTTCTATCCATGCTTCTCCTCCTTGCTTCTGGGGATATCTCTTCCAATCCTGGTCCCTGCCTTATTCCTACATGCGCTCGTCCTTGCCTGCCAATTGCAACCTCTACTCCTTCTTGTGTCAACCCCTCCAACCTCATACCCATCCCCTGCCACCCTCCCTCCTCTCTCCCTTTCTCCTGTGCCCTTTGGAATGCTCGCTCCCTTTCTAACAAGTTCTTCTCTGTAAGCAAAAAGCAGGATTTTCAGCGCTCGTGCTGCAGATGTTTTGATAGGATTAATCCCTGTGCTGCACGTGCATGGAGCGTCTCCCCAGGAGCTCCCACTTCAGAGGTGATCCCCCCTCGAAGGGGGGGAGGACACCCTGAGAAACAGAGAAGAAAATAATGCACAAAAGCGCACAAGGGAAGGAATTAGTATTAATTTATTAAAACAAACACATAAACAGCTGCCTCAGTGTGAGTGTTCGTTTCCCCCTGTCAGCAGTATTATAGCCCTCTATGGCGGTTTTTACCTTAACTCCCTTGGGCTGTTAATACTCTCTCTGTTTATTTTTACATTGATTGTGTTTTTTTTTTTTTTTTCTTATGTTGTGTATGGTTTACTGTGTTAGATTTTTCTATGTTTAGAGACCATATATATGGTTTATATTTCTGGGCAACTAATCCATTGAGCTGAGGAGGGGTTGGATCCCCTCAGCTGTTTATGTGTTTGTTTTAATAAATTAATACTAATTCCTTCCCAAGTTCTTCTCTGTACATGACTTTTTTCTCTCCCACTTTGTGCTCCTATTTGCTATAACTGAGACCTGGCTCACTCAGTCTGACTCTGCTCTGGAAGCTGCCCTCTCTTATGGTGGCCTTTCTTTCTCCCACACTCCGTGCACTGATAGCAGGGGTGGAGGCATGGGGCTCCTCCTCTCCTCTCTCTGCTGTTACCGAACCCTTCCTATTCCTCCATCTCTTGCTTTTCCCTCCTTTGAGGCTCACACTGTCCAGATCTTCTCTCCTCTCCCCGTCCATGTGGCAGTCATCTATCGCCCACCTACCTCTACTCATCCCCCTTCTGCCTTTCTCTCTCACTTTGAATCCTGGCTCTCTTTTTTTCTCTCCTCAGACTCCCCTGTTCTTCTCCTTGGGGACTTCAATTGCCACATTGATGACCCCTCTCTCCCTTGGGCTTCCCGCTTTCTTTCTCTAACCTCTTCTTTTGACCTTCAACAGTGGACTGCAGCCAGTACCCACAAGGATGGCCACTACCTAGACCTGGTTTTCACTAAAAACTTCTCTCCGATTTCTCCATTTCCCTTTTTCCTCCCTCTGACCATCACCTCATCTCATTCCCTCTATCTCGCTTCTCCCCTTCTCCACCTCTATCTACCCCCCGGTTCTGCAGAAACCTGCGCTCTGTTCACTTACCTGACTTTGAGTCCACTTTACGCTCCTCCCTCTCCTCTCTCAGCTCTGCTACAGACCCTGACAACCTGGTCAGGAACTACAACTCTGCCTTGTCCTCCTCTCTTGATCTACATGCCCCGCTTTCTTTCTGCTGCCCTCCCCCTTCTAGCCCTAGACCCTGGCTTAATTCCCACACACGCATGCTGCGTTCCTCCACTCGTTCCTCTGACAGCCTCTGGAGGAAATCTCATACTCTCGCAGACTTCCTTCACTACAAATTTATGCTATCCTGTTTCAACTCTGCCCTCTCGCAAGCTAAACAAGCCTACTTTTCTTCACTAATCAACATGCACAAGTCTAACCCACGCCGACTGTTCTCTGTCTTTGATACTCTACTCAAACCACTCTCAGCTGCCTCTCCTTACTCCATCTCCGCTCATGACTTTGCTGAATATTTTAAGGAAAAGGTGGAATCCATACATCAGAACATCCCCTCTGTTTCTTCCTCCCATCCTACACCTCTTCCTAGCTCTCCTCCTGCCTTCCTTGACTCCTTTTCCACTGTCTCAGAGGAGGATGTGTCGCTGTTGATCGCCTCTTCTCCCTCTACCACTTGCTCTCTTGACACCATTCCCTCCCATCTCCTAAAACCTCTTGCTCCTACTATAATCCCTACGCTTACACACATTTTTAACTCCTCCCTCTGCTCTGGAACCTTTCCATACTCTCTCAAACATGCAACAGTTATACCATTACTCAAAAAAGGCAAGCTTGACCCTACCTGTCTTTCTAACTATCGATCTGTCTCCCCCCTGGATTTTGCCTCTAAACTCCTTGAACATCTTGTATTCTCTCGCTTGCTCCATTTTCTCAACACCTATTCTCTCCTAGACCCTCTACAATCTGGCTTCCATACTGCTCACTCCACGGAAACAGCCCTCACTAAAATAACTAATGACCTCCATGCTGCCAAAGACAGAGGTCATTACACTCTGCTCATATTACTCGACCTCTCTGCAGCATTTGTGCACCATGGACCACCCTCTTCTCCTTCACATCCTCCATTCTTTTGGTATTTGGAACAAAGCTCTATCCTGGATCTCATCCTACCTCTCCCATCGTACTTTCAGTGTCTCTTCTGCTAACACCTCCTCCTCTTCTATTGATCTCTCTGGGGGGTGGGGGGGTGGGGGGGGGGTACCCCAGGGCTCTGTCCTGGGATCTCTTCTCTTTTCTCTGAACACACTCTCTCTAGGTGACCTAATAACATCTTTTGGGTTTAAATATCGCCTCTATGCTGACGACGCACAAATATACTTTTCAATACCCGACCTTACACCTGCTGTACAAACCAAAGTTTCTGAATGTCTCTCTGCTATATCATCCTGGATGATCCTCCGCCGCCTTAAACTCAACATGGCTAAAACAGAGCTCCTCATACTTCCTCCCAAACCTGGCCCTACTACCTCCTTCCACATTACTGTTGGAACTACGATCATTCACCCAGTAGCCCAAGCACGCTGCCTAGGGGTCACACTCGACTCCTCTCTCACATTTGCCCCTCACATTCAAAACATATCTAAAGCCTGTCGCTTTTTCCTCTGCAATATTACAAAGATACGCCCTATCCTCTGTTGCTCGACTGCTAAAACTCTGACTCAGGCCCTCATTCTCTCCCGTCTTGATTATTGTAACCTCCTGCTGTCCGGCCTTCCTGCCTCTCACCTGTCTCCCCTACAATCTATCCTAAACGCTGCTGCCAGAATCACTCTACTCTTTCCTAGATCTGTCTCAGCATCTCCCCTCATGAAATCCCTCTCCTGGCTTCCGATCAAATCCCGCATCTCACACTCCATTCTCCTCCTCACTTTTAAAGCTTTACACTTTTCTGCCCCTCCTTACATCTCAGGAACCAGGACCGGAGTGAAAAACCAGGCATGGATCAGACGGAATCTTTACAGTGAGGACACAAAAGCATAGCAATGCGTAGTAAGATCCTCTGGGGGTATCAATTGTGTAATCTTTGCAATGTTCCTTAGGTGGAAAAATGAAAATTTGATCACGGCTGACACTTGATTATCCAGGCCATCAATAAAGGTATTATGCCCGGCTGGTTACCTCTGATCCATCTTTAGGGTTTTGGAGTGTCAGCTCTTGAACCCATTTGTTGTACATGCAATGTATGTAATTGTGTGACAATAAAGAATTATCTGTGTTTTACCTTTCCAGGAGTGCCAGCAAGCAGAGATTGCCAGGCTATGAGTTTCAAGGGTGGTTTTACAGAGAAAGTTTTGTCAGAATATGTCTAGGTAGCGGGGTTCCAGAGTTGCTGGATACCCCAAAAATGTACCCGGGAATCAGGTCAGATTCTTGGATACATTGAGGCACATTGCTCTGGCAAAATTCCCCCTTGAAAACGCTTGCGCGACTCCCTGCTAGGTCTCCCTGCTTCAGCACAGACCAGAAAGGTAAATGGGGCATAGAGATGTGTGGTATCCCTGAAACGGTAAAGGGGTCCCTAGTAAAAGGGGGGATGCCCAGTTAATGCCTGATAACCTAGAACCTGGTATAGGGGTTCTGGGGGTACTCCAACACTATATAAGGTTGCAAGGGTTTTTATGAAACCTAAGTCCGGTTTTCAAGAAGGGAATGAGACAGCCCTTGGAATGAACCTAAGCATTTTTTCATTATACTTTGGGATTATAAAAAATATGGGAAAAAATATTTTGTTTCATAATGTTTGTTTACGGTATCATGAGCTGGGGACTTCCAGGTCCATGGTTCTGAGAGACCATGTGGCTACCAAGCTTGGTGCCACCAAGTCTGCTCATGTCCCAGACATGAAAGCCTCAGAGGTTGCCAAGGTGTGAAAGTCATTTGGGTACCAGAGTTATGCTCATGTACCCACGTCCTGGGATGAATGGCGGTCCCGGACCACCATTTGCCCCAAGCCAGACTGTCAGCGGGTGGCATCTGACTGACAAGTGGCAGAGGTGCCAGGTTGGCACATGCCCATGTCAGAATCTGAATCCGTGCTTGCCCGGCTTAGATAAAGTGGCAATGCTCTGATTGGTTGGTAGGATTTCTCCCACGCTCGGATTGGCTGGTATTTCATGAATGAAGCTGAAATACTATAATAAAGCCAGCAGCCAATCCGTTTGTGAGACTCTCACAGATTCTAAGCACAAAGACAGCAGCGGCAAATCACCAAAAGATGCAATGAGAGAAATAACAGCGAGCTGGCTTCAGAAATTTCAAGGCGAGAAATTTCTAAGTCCCACTTTTCGGGGCCAAGTTCTGAAAATGGAACGTAGCGGTAGCGGCTGGTATTGCAAGCCGAAAAGAGTACCAGGACGTTTGGTACTATCTCCCGGTCAAGGGATTTTGGCACCTCTGGAGCAGATACAGCGGTGGCGTCAGGAACTTCATGCCGATTTGAGTTCCAGGACATTTCGGGACAAGTCCCGGTCAACCAAAAGACTTTGTTTTACCACGTATTTCACCTAGGAAAGTCAAGATTTGTGCCCCAGACCCTCAGTAAGTGTGTTTTCTCTTGTATTTTGTAAACCACTGTGTATACGTCAGTTTCTATGGAATAAATTACAATTTATTTTACTATCTTGTTTTGCTCAGTGAATGATTCCGGTAAAAAGGTGTAAATGCCTAGTCTACCGTGACAATGTTTAAGAATCAAATCAAAGTCAAGAACAACACCAAGATTCTGCACACAGACAGTATAGAAACTGGGAACCCCCAAACTTAAGGCCAGGGTGTTGACCTAGTTACAGTCTTGTTGTCTTCTGATATTCCCCTTTTACTCCTCTCTTGCAACATGTACATGTTGGGTTCCATAATGCATGTAAAACATGAATGCCATTGTTGTTTGTAGATGCTCTCCATTCTGACCATCTAATTTTGGAGCGGTGGCCTCCAGAGCGGGATTTAAAAAGGGACATTCCCTCCTCATTGTCTCTGCTCATAATACCAGATGTGTCACAGTTCAGTTCGCAAACATTTAAGAGATTTTTTTCCCATGGTTTTTTTTGGCCTTTTGCTGCATGATTAAAATGTTTGCAAAATGTATGCAAATATGAGTGTAACTCCGATGTCTGCCCACCAACAGCAGAACACTGCCCCTAGCAGTTTCCTCTCCATGGACATATGACTAGGAGGTTGGTGAAAGAGGAGGGACTATGTGGGTGAGTGAGCCTTAAGTGCTGGGGGCAGCCATGACTGATTAGATCTGTATGTAGCTGAGGAAGTGAGGCTGTGTCCAGAACCTCCTGCACAGAGGGACCTGTGCATGTCCCACGTGGATGCAGAAGGCTGATCATTGAGTGATCCCAGCTGCAGAGAAGCAGAGCAAGAGACAGATGACTGATGGAGGGGATCCCCCACTGAGTCAGGAAAGTGGTACCACACTATATATCTTTGTGAAGCACAGGCCTGCAACTTACATTTTAATACATGAGCTCCAACGAGATACCGGTATCACACAGCACGAACTGATCACCCAGGATTGGTAGGCCTGGTACAACGACTATAACACACACCTGTGCAGTGTCTTCTGTGAAGTCTTTATATCTAATTGCATTGTGTATGTACTGAATGATCCTCACATTTGAGTATCATATTGTTATATTGGTGCCTAGCGATAATTACATTATACATATCCTTGTGTTATAAACATTACTGTGGTGTGCATCCCTTTGTCTGACCTACGGCCACGTGTGGGGTAAGGTATATAGACGGAGGACTCAGCAGTAGATGCTAGTCTGAGATAAATAAGAGAGTGGTTACATGAGCATACAGTGTATAATAGCTAGAGCCAATTCGGCATCCATTCCTTGTTTGCAGTCCTGAGGAATCTCGTGGTTATCTCACAGACTCTGTACAAGGAGGTGCTGGATCTGCCCAAGTGCTCTTACACAACCTGATAAGTGGTTGAGGGGCTGTTGTGCTCAGCATCCTCCACATTGTATTGCACATACAATGACCAGGCTCTGATTAGCCCACTGAGGACTCAGGGAAATCCCTTGTGGGTGGCCCACCTATCTCCCCGATGCAGAGTGAGCAGGGACAATGCTGCAGTGGAGCAGAGTTTTTCCCTGCTCACTAAAGTCAGCTGTGTAATGACAGTGCACTGATAAACTGTGAGGATCGGGTGCAGGTTCCGCCACCATGATGTCAGTATCGGCTGCAGGCTTCACCCCCGAGTTTGATTCAGACGTTGCTTCAGCTGATGCCTCTTCAGTGGATGCTGTGCAGATTCCGCCCAGCAACAAATCAGGGCTCTGATTGTAGTATCAGCTTCTCCCATGGAGCACTTTAGCTATTGGCTGTTCATCCTTTATATGCTCAGCGTTTGCCTCTGTAAATTGGCTGAGCATAACAGTTTGTTACTTGTGACATTGTGCTGGTCACAAGCACTCTGTTGTACCTTGTCCTGCCTGTCCTCGTACCTTTACCAACTATCCTCCAGTCTCCTACCCTTGACCTCAGCTTGGATATCTACTACTCTACCTTCTACTACACTTGACCTTGGCTAAGTGACCTCTACTACCCTCCAGTCTCCTACCCTCGACCACAGTGAGTATACCTACTACCTACTTCTCATAACCCTGATCCGGCTACACGAGAATGACCCTGCACACCGAACATGGCCTCTCGACTCCTGGTCTGTGTTTTCGAATCCCCACCTCGGCCTTGCGGTCCTGTCCTGTTTGTGGCGAGCACTTGTTACATAAACACTGCTCCGTTCCACTTCTGCTAATCACTAGTTGTGAGCTTAAGTAGAGGAGCTGGGCAGTATTTATCAGCATGCCAGCAATAAGCAGCTGACTGGAGGAGGTGGTGAGAAGCTCCCACCTGTGTCTCCAATGTCCATTTTCCTGCTTCTTATACACCAGGAAGAGAAAGGCAAAAGGTACAGCACCCATGACACTCTACTCCCCCCCCCATGTCACTAACTTGCTCTTTCACCACCCACTTTCTCCCCTCCCATGTCCCCCCCTTTATCAGGCCCCCTGAGCAGACAGGCTCTGCAGATCAGAACAGAACAGCATGCTCTGGGTTGAGTACAAAGCTCACCTGATGGGAAGGAACCTAATTACATAATCTGTGAGATAAATGACTAATAGCCTACACCTAGCAGAGTCTCATGCAATTGAAGGTGACAACAACCAATGTCAGAATAAAGTAACAAAACTTTTTCTTACCCACAAAACAAAAAAATACTTCCCGTCTCTAGGATGTGGTCACTTTGACGAATTTGGAGTCTGGGGAGTGGTATTCATGATTGAGCAGATAGATGGTGTAGAAGGAGTATTATCGACCTTAGCGTTAGATGCATCGCCGGTGCGATGAACTCATGGAGGCAGACGGAGCCGTCGGGCCCTCCTGTGCGAGGACATAGAGAAGAGGGGGATGGTGTTTCTTGTTGGTGTTTACTTCCTGCGCTGGTTAGTATTTAAACCCCTGTTAAGAGCATATTGTGGGTGGCATCTGATGAAGGGGCTGCACCCCGAAACATTATGCTGTTCCCCACCCAAATGGTATGTTGACACTCTGTTTGTGTCTAACATTTTTCTCAATTGTTTATTGATATTTGCCTTGTGGCTTTAAAATTTTCTATATTGTACCATTTAATATATTTTACGTATTCCAATCTATTATTGAGTTTTATTTCAACTGGTGTGCAGTGTTTTCTTTCTTCTGGTTCTAGTAATCTTACTACTAGGTGGCTTAGGGATTTTGGCAAACAATAAGCAAAAGAGACCACTCGCTCAACCTCTGCAGATAATAGTCTGGGTGCATTAGGGTCATATAAATATCATGCAGAAGAGGTACCTCTCCCCATAGGCAAGGAGAGTATATGGAGTACTCAGCAGCATGCACTCTCAGGACTAGCAAATATGAAAAGATGAGGTGTCAGTTAATGGACTGACATTAGCGCTTGAGACACCTCCGTGAGTAGTGGAGTAATTGAATTAATAGGATAACCCGTGATAGTGATGTTATTTTTAAATATTTTTAAGTGATGTTATTTTTAAATATTTTTAATTCTATCAAAAACAAAAAATATATGAGATGAGATAAAAAACCTCCTTGGAGACGTTTGAGAGTAATATGGTACATTTCACAATGGTATAGTCAACAAAAAGATACAAAATATACTTGAACTATTGGTGACAACGCTTGGCGGGTGCTACCAATGTCGCCCTGTGGGTTCAAGATGGACTATTTATCCTTATGCAGCTATGATCAATGCCAAGTTGTTACTGGTAAACAGTCATACCTGAATACAGGGGTGATAGTGCTGTATGCTTGGTACTTTCAGGGTAAATGAATCAGTTACGTCAATGGTGTACCCGTTAGCTAGACTAACTTCTTACACAATGGCAGATATACCTATATAAGCTTGGGTAAATGGTCTCCTTGGTATTAATCCCGCAGCTAGCAATAATGCTGTTGCTTTGGGCTATATGTATACATAAATACCAGTCAGCCTGTGTATAGCCTGAGAACAGGTACTGTAAGGTATGTGTGAGTGAGCCCTGCTATTTATGTAGCTAGTAAACCCACAATATGGTATTTACGTAGGTAGATAGCTTAAGTACCGTCACAATGCTAGAGCTGCAGAGGTTTATGTTTAAGCCCTTTGACTATGGGCCAAACAGTGAGCGGACAAGAGGGGAGATGTCTCGAGCGCTAATCTCAGCCCATTAACTGACACCTCATCTTTCATATCTGCTAGTCCTGAGAGTGCATGCTACTGAGGGCTCCACATACTCTCCTTGCCTATAGCGAGAGGTACCTATTCTGAATTATTTTTGGGAACAAAACTTTTATTCATACACAGTTAATTTACTGTGTGTGAAAACGATAACCATAAATACTTAACTACAAAATATAAAAAAAAACAACAACATTAACAAATGAACTATATACAGAAAAGTCATCAGCGCCTCCTCTTCTTTACAGCTAAACTTCCAGGCTCCATACTAAAAGGGAAGGGGGGGGGGGAATTGGGGTAACCGTACACATGCTATCCCTCTATCTAGATCTAATTTGTTTTCAGGAGAGTTTGTTCCGGCATCTGTGCTATGAGACCGCCCTGATTATTGTTGCCACGGGACATCTGCAGAGCCAATATTAGCACTGAGTACCGACAGCCTGCACCACTACATACAATGGCAATTCAATCTCTGTATGTGTAGCAACATCAGTGCAACAAGTAACCTTCACTTGGCCTCTCTGATACATTGTTGATACCCATGATTAATCTCCTGCCGGTCATACAGGGACATCGGGTTAACCGTACACAGGCTACCCCTTTATTCAGACCCTAATTGCTATTACGAGAATACGTTACGGAATCTGTGCTGTGAGACAGTCCTGATCACTGCTGCTTCTGGACACCCTAAGTGGAGCCTTCCTAGCCCCCTAGTACAGGGGTTCTAGTTTGGCATAAATCATAGGGGTGGTTGTACTAATACGCACTGTACTAACCATGGGTTAAGATTTTATGATTTGTCTACCCACGAGTATTATTCTGAGTATAGGGATTTATAGCTACCGTAGCGATCATTAGATCCATATATCTATTTGCTCCCTACTCATCAGGGGGTTAGCCAAACATATTTATTAAGCCACAACCTTATTGGCACATTGATACTGCTGCTATTGAGCACTATATTGGCTACGCTGACTCTAGACGTTAATAGATTTAGTCGGCTATCGTTTTCCAATCATACCATCAATAGAGTTGAATATAGTAGCCATACCCACTCCCACACCTTCAATCTCAGGTCAGTGTGTGAGACATTCGGCCGTTAGCACGAGGGACAGCATTCAATTCCTGCCCCTTTTACATAAGGTACTACTAGACCTACTCGGTTTATCCTTTCTATTTACAGCATCGGTTGAATGGTCTTTTACAACCATACTCACCCTTGCACTGATAATTCCATCTAAAAGGTGTGTGTGTGTCCTATCATATACTTATAGTCACACTCACCTTCGCATTGATATTTCTATCTTAGGTGTACGTGGGCTTAACATATACTCACCATCTTCCATCATTCTCTCTGCAGAGTGTTATATTTTAAAATGTGCTTCTTCGTTTAGGCAATAGTTGAGTCAATCATCACACAATTGACAGAGACTCACACGTTTACTGCGTTCAATATTTATTTTAGTTCTGAGCTTTAGCTCACCATTAAACTTATATTTTAACATTCTCATCATACCAACCGGGCATTGTCTTGTCCCTCCTGATACACCCGCATCATTACATATTATTATTTTCATCATGTTGTCTTTGTGCTACTGATAGATAAAGCAAACCGGCTGCAAACTCAAGGAGCAGCGCTGTATGAGTGATATACAATAAATTGCTTCACCACAGTAAATGAGTCATAGGCACTATTTAAGAGGTGTATTGGGGAGTCTCCATAAAGGAATGCATCAGCAGGGTAATATCAGAGATATGTTAAAAGTCTCATGAGTAGATAAACTGCTGAGAGTGGAAACATAAACCCAAAAACGAATAACAAGTCTGCGTGGAGTTAGCACATTACTCACAATATGTCACCGTACCCCTTGTCCTGTTGGCCACGCTGAAGCATTAAAGATCCTGCGTCTCTGTCTGCGTCTTGTCCAAGCCAAAAACATGCAGTGTAGAGAGAGGGGATCGGTGTGTCAGCCAAAACCGAGGAAAAAAGCGGAACTCACCGGCCAAAAGTGATTAAAATAAAAGAATCTTTATTAAGCTACATAAAAATGTGTAACATCCACATGAAGAACAAGCTCCTCCTCCCACGCGTTTCACGCCGTCACTGGCGCTTTCTCAAGGAGCATAACAGGAGAGGAGGGGAACAGCTATTTAAACCCCTCCTTTCTAATTGAAATATTGCACACACGTGTGCTTACCAAGAAGGCTATGAAACAGCAATTAAATGAACACAGCATAGAAAAAAAAGGGGATAAGGAAAACCAGTGCTAAAAAAAGAGACTCCATACTAATGTTTAACCCCTCATGTGTTAACCCTATTATATAAATAGTATCATGGGTTTAGGATGGTAAATCGAAACATATTGTTTTGAAGAAATAATCAAATAAATGTATTGTTATTATATGTAAAAATTACTATGGGCTAAGAAGTATGGCTAGCACCCAATTAATCCTTACATAGAAAATTGTATATATTCAACAAATATATGTTATAGAGGTAAACATCAAATATGTTAATGGAGTCATTCCTTAAATGGTGCACTGGTTATCACAATACTATAACAAGATATGCAAAAACATTATTCTAAACAGATCATACATTTAATAAATGTCAATTATATTATGATGATGCATTATGTTGTAACTGTTGTTACAAGATGCTGCAACAATTGGTTTCAATGTATCCATGCAACATTCAAATGACATAATATATATTTGACAGAGTATTGCATATCTATGACTGTGGCATGGATTAAAAAAGTGTGAAATACAGACGGAAATGACATTGTTTAATGCATATATGAAACACTATGGGTTTCATAGATTAATCAGGAGAGAATTTGGTTCAAGGGCGCAGCATATGAAACATACTGTACATAAAATGTATATGCATAGTGCATTATATATGAATTGTTTCACAATTATTTCACACCTTGAGGTCCCATTGAGTGTTCAAACCTTTTGGTATCAACGTTTCCAAAGTGAATATCCAGAAGGCTTCTCTTCTATGGAGAAAATTTGTTCTATCGCCCCCTCTTAGATTAGTCTTAATATTTTCAATAGCTACGCACTTAAACCTTGATAAGCTGCTACTTTGACATTGTTTAAAAGGTTGAGACACTGGTTGTGTTAGATCCCCCTTAATAATGGATCTCACATGTTCTTGAATTCTCACTTTAAAGGCTCTTGCTGTTAAGCCTATGTATCTTTTATTGCAACCACATACAGTATAAGCATATATATGATTTACTCAGTTTTGCATGTAATAAAAGATAATACAGTATGTTGACCTTTTTGGTTTCTTCCTGATTAGAAAAATATTTTGTTTTAAGTATTTATTGGCATATATTGCATTTTCCACAGGGATAGCAACCAAGCAAGCCAGGGAATAATTATTTTTTTATTCAGATTAGAATGTTGTTTAGGTATTCTGGGAGACACTATATTTCCTATAGTGGGGGATTTTTTAAAACAAATTTTGGGTCAGATGAAACAAAGTCTTTCAATAGGGGATCAGTTGTCAAAATATTACAATGTTTTTTAATTATAGCTTTTATCCTCGTTGCTTGGTTACTATACTGAGTGATGAACAAAGGTACTTCACTATACGATATAACCCCTTTAGCTTTATCATGGCTCGTTTCAGATAAAGAATTAAAGCTTTGATTGGAAACACCAGAAGAATTGGGACCAAAGAGGTCCTGTCTGTATTTATTTTTGGCATATGCTTCTTGTATGATACAGGGATCGTAGCCCCTTTCAAGAAATCTCAAAGTAAGATCATGAGCATTCTTTTCAAAGTTTTCCACAGTAGAGCAGTTCCTGCGTAAACGCAGGAACTGCCCATATGGAACTCCCCGAAAAAGGCCCCGATTGTGACAGCTCGTAACATGTAATAGAGTATTACGAGCAAAATGTCTATATGTACCTTGAGATCCGGAGTAACATAAAGTAGGAGATCTAGAAAGTGTATGTGGTGATGGTGATAGTGGTGAGTGAAGTGAAGGTTGTGGGGATTGGTGTTGATTTATGTGACAAAGGACAGAAACTGAGTGACAGTGCCATTCCAAATAATCAATAAATCGTCTATATAACGGTGATAAAAGGTGATGAGGTGACGATAGGGATTGCTATCTCCAAACATGTGAGACTGCTCCCACCAACCCATGAATAGGTTAGCATAAGAGGGGGCAAAACAAGACCCCATAGCACGTGTCTGGAGATAGAAAGTCCCATCAAACATAAAGTAATTGTGCGTGAGTAAAAAGTGTATGCTGTCTAAAAGAAAAACTATGTGAGCAGGTGAAAATGTTTGAGCAGAGCATAAAATGTGTTCACCGGCATGCAAGCCGTCTGTGTGTGAAATGATGGTGTATAAAGAGGATACATCGAGTGTAACATAAAGGGAGTTGGGTGTCCAAGTGTATTCAGAAAAGAGAGAAAGAACGTGGGAAGTGTCTAATAAAAATGAAGGAAGTGCTGTGACTAAGGGTTGCAAAAAGTGATTAACATATTGTGATAAGTGCTCCCCCAGTGAACCTATACTGGAAATGATGGGTCTACCTGGGGGTTAAGTGTTTCATATATGCATTAAACAATATAATTTCCTTCTGTATTTCATACTTTTTGAATCCATGCCACATTCATAGATATGCAATACTCTGTCAAATATATATTATGTCATTTGTATGTTGCATGGATACATTGAAACCAATTGTTGCAGCATCTTGTAACAAGTTACAACATAATGCATCTTCATAATATAATTGACATTTATAAAATTTATGATCTGTTCAGAATAATGTTTTTGCATATCTTGTTATAGTATTGTGATAACCAGTGCATCATTTAAGGAATGACTCCATTAACATATTTGATGTATACCTCTATAACATATATTTGTTGAATATATACAATTTTCTATGTAAGGATTAATTGGGTGGTAGCCATACTTCTTAGCCCATAGTAATTTTTACATATAACAATATATTTGTTTGATTATTTCTTCAAAACAATATGTTTCGATTTACCATCCTAAACCCATGATACTATTTATATAATAGGGTTAACACATGAGGGGTTAAACATTAGTATGGAGTCTCTTTTTTGAGCACTGGTTTTCCTTATCCCCTTTTTTTTTCTATGCTGTGTTCATTTAATTGCTGTTTCATAGCCTTCTTGGTAAGCACACGTGTGTGCAATATTTTAATTAAAAAGGAGGGGTTTAAATAGCTGTTCCCCTCCTCTTCTGTTATGCTCCTTGATAAAGCGCAAGTGACGGCGTGAAACGCATGGGAGGAGCTTGTTCTTCATGTGAACGTTACAAATTTTTATGTAGCTTAATAAAGATTATTTTATTTTAATCACTTTTGGCCGGTGAGTTCTGCTTTTTTCTTCGGTTTTGGCTGTCACAACGATCCCCTCTCTCTACACTGTCTCTGTGCTACTCACCTCTGATACAGTGCTCTCGTTTATTGGGGTTCTTTTCTCTTCTAAGTACATTGTAGAACTTCCAGACTCACTAGGCCCCCTGGTGTGAGGCCTGCCATGCCTCACTCTTGCTACGGGCACTGGAGGTGGCTTGGGTGACTCCACAGAGGATGGAAAAAGGAGGAGGTGGAGTGGACAGCACCTAGAAGACCTCCGATAGGGGCAGGGACTCACTTGATGCTGCCAGAATTGTTAATATCGAGGGGACTCGCAGGCTGTCAATGCCCTGCCTTATTACCCGTGTCAGACAATTGAGTTCTAAGGTGATCTGCTCCATGCAGGTGATCATAACACTGTTGTGCTGGTGCATATGGTCGGGTCTCCAGTGGTCACGGCGGTGCGTGCGATGGCATGCACGCCACACACCAGATACTGACCTCTAGTCAGGCAGGCCCCAGGAGTTCCTTCTGTGTGCACTCCCCTCTCATGATGGCACGTCTGCCGGCAGGGAAGACAAGAAAGTTGTCTTCCTGTGCTGGGATGTGGTCACGTGCTCGGTGGGCAGCCAATGGAAGTGCAGATATGCTGCGACATGGCAGCACCCCCCATCATGGTCGCCCCCCCCGCGCATCCCTACAGACCGCAGACCGCTGCTGTAATCTGTGTATGCACCACCAGGCACGCATGCAGCAGTGAGCACAGGGGCCGCAGCCTTAGATAGTTGATGATTCAGTGTTGGTGCAGTAATGTGTACTTAATCCGGGTCAGCTGGGATGTGATTCAGTGGAAGCCTGCCCCCTGCATCCACAGCAGATACTACTGATGTGCTATAATAGTGTCTTCAGCCAGGGCATCAACTCTGGGTGCTGCAGTCGAATACCTGAGTGCAGCAGGAACTGCAGGAGGAGCTTAAGCAGCCAGAGGAGCACGAGCAGCAGCAGCAGCCAAAAGAGCAGCAGCCAGAGGAGCAGCAGCAGAAGGTGCGGTACAGGCAACAGGAAGTGAGGCACGGGCAGCAGCAGGTACGGCTGGGGCAGCTGGAGAAGCAACTTCAAACTCCGCTGGAGGAACCTTTAGGACGATGAAGGTGTCGTCTCCTGGTCTTTCTCCTTCAGCAGCTTTGTGCAAGAACTGTCTACTTGCTGGCTCTGAATAAAATGACATATTATATTCAAATACAGTCATACAGAACATGGAAAAAACGTTATATCTACGGCGCTAAGCCAAAGGCAGAAATGTATGTGGAATGTAATAACATATAATAATAAATATATTATACAACCAGTTGAAGGATGAACTCCGCTGGAACTCTTCTCATGAAGACGGTAAGTCATGCAATAGAAACAAAAACAAACATAGTGTGATACAGTAACTACAAAGACACACAACACTACTCACAGTGAAAGACAAACAATTGCTGAGACAACTGACTGATATATAAAAAATATAACATTTAATACAATATAAAACACTAAAATGAAGGGTCACGTCTGCACTGCAACCACAGTAGAAATGCCCGCTTACCAGACACTGAAATTATGAAGGCGGTGGATATATCTGAGAGTATCCCCTCTCTTACGGCCCAAACACGTGTCCTGACGCCTGAAATGATGACCAGGAACTCAGGAGGGGAGCCCTCCCTGCCTTCTGCCCTGCAGACCTCCGCACGATGGACCCACCGGGCCGCGTGTCACGGGAGAGCCGTCGTCACGTGCGCTGCATACCGTGGAGCTGGTAAAACCAGTGTGGTGGATGCCGTGGTGTCAGCTGTGCAAACGTAGACCACCCTACGCGTTTCGGAAGACTGCGCTTCCTTCCTCAGGGGTAAAAAAGTAGTTCCTCAGCCGTGCAATGTCCACAAATATATAGTCCCGAATTAAAGATATATGCAACCAATGTGAGAGTGGACATGTGCAATGGTTCAAATACTTAACCACAGGTCTCAGCAACATTACAAAAAGACATACAACTTGACAAATACATGACACATACAAATAATGACATAAAACTAATATAAAATGAACACTAATCGATGCTACCTATATAGAGAACAAGAAAAAGAAAAATTATACAAAGGAATTATACATAATATACAGATGTTGACATAAACTTCCCAATATTAATCCCCAAATGGGATATGAAGCTCATAGGTAGGTGTTATACACCAAGGAATTCTATATCGCAACACAGGGATCCTGATAAATGAACCAATGTGTAATGGACAGTGTGCAAAAGGGCAAGACATAAAATATGTATGGCCCATTAGCCCAAGAGGTGCCCCAAGCAGGACGCAATGCATTATCAGATAATCGGCGCCAGGCACAAACTAAACCCACACTAATGAGAAAAAACTATAATCGTACTAAAAACTATATATGTTTATGGTGCATCATATATTAATATAGTATGTGAATGGTGTAATCTAAAGTAAAAGTGACAAATATATATTATGAACCCTTAATAGGGATAAGATATTTACATGATCCCCTTGAATAAAGAACCCATATGTCTATAATATAATAAAATAAAATAACGAAAGAAGAACAGAGTGGCCTAAAACTGTGATTTATTTATTAACTAAAAATGCCTTGAGGTCGAACTCAATGTTGAGACCCCGAGGTGTCAGAGTCTTAAGCTCGTATATCCAGAATGACTCTTTTCTCTCTAGGAGGCTATTAATATTGCCCCCTCGCCAGTTTGGTGTGAGTGCCTCTATGGCCACACATTTCAGTCCGGTGGGGTCCCTGTTGTGTACCTGGAGAAAGTGATTCGATACATTATGTGTAATCAAACCTCTAGTGATATTGTACACGTGTTCATACAGATGGCGTTTGATTGGCCTTGTAGTCATTCCCACATACTGCAGACCGCAGGGACATTCCAAAAGATAAATAACAAGTGAGGTATTGCAATTAATATGTTGTTTAATATTATAGGTTTTGGAAGTGACATTGGAGGAGAATGCAGTGCTTTTAAGACTATATTTGCAGGCAGTGCATGCACTGCAAATAAAATAACCCTTGAGGCCGAAATTGTTAGAGGCTTTCTTCCGCACCAAAGGACAGCCAGGTGCCAATTTCCGCCCTATATTGGGTGCTTTTGTGAAAACTATATTTGGTCTTTTAGGTAGTATTTTTACTAAATCTTTATCCTTCATGAGTATGGGCCAATGTTTATATAAGATCTTTTTAATATTTGGGGCCATTGAGTTGTATTGTGTGATAAACGATATCTTTGAAGTTGTGTCACATTTTGTTTTGTACTGAAGAAGCGCATCCCTATCTAACAATTCGACCTCAGATATGGTCTGCTCTAATTCGTATATTGGATACTTCCTATTGATAAATTTGTCTTTTAATTCTTGTGCTTGTATTTGAAACGTACTATTTTTTGAACTGTTCCGTTTTAACCTTATGAATTGACCTTTTGGTATGTTACTGATCCACGCAGGTTTGTGATGACTATTGCCGTGCAAATAATTATTAGCTTGAACAGATTTAAAAAAAGTTTTGGTGTGCAGAATATTGTTGTCTATGTATATGCATAAATCTAAAAACTCAATAGAAGTGTTACTGGATGTGAAAGTGAATTTAAGATTAAACAAATTATTATTCATGTACTCTTGAAATGAAGCTTTTATCCTCGTTGCTTGGTTACTATACTGAGTGATGAACAAAGGTACTTCACCATACGATATAACCCCTTTAGCTTTATCATGGCTCATTTCAGATAAAGAATTAAAGCTTTGATTGGAAACACCGGAAGAATTGGGACCAAACAGGTCCTGTCTGGATTTATTTTTGGCATTGAAATATGCTTCTTGTATGATACAGGGATCGTAGCCCCTTTCAAGAAATCTCAAAGTAAGATCATGAGCACTCTTTTCAAAGTTTTCCACAGTAGAGCAGTTCCTGCGTAAACGCAGGAACTGCCCATATGGAACGCCCCGAAAAAGGCCCCGATTGTGACAGCTCGTAACATCTAATATAGTATTACGAGCATGTGGTTTACGAAAAATGTCTGTATGTACCTTGAGATCCGGAGTAACATAAAGTAGGAGATCTAGAAAGTGTATGTGGTGATGGTGATAGTGGTGGGTGAAGTGAAGGTTGTGGGGATTGGTGTTGATTTATGTGATGAAGGACAGAAGCTGAGTTACAGTGCCATTCCAAATAATCAATAAATCGTCTATATAACGGTGATAAAAGGTGATGAGGTGACGATAGGGATTGCTATCTCCAAACATGTGAGACTGCTCCCACCAACCCATGAATAGGTTAGCGTAAGAGGGGGCAAAACAAGACCCCATGGCACGTGTCTGGAGATAGAAAGTCCCATTAAACATAAAGTAATTGTGCGTGAGTAAAAAGTGTATGCTGTCTAAAAGAAAAACTATGTGAGCAGGTGAAAATGTTTGAGCAGAGAGTAAAATGTGTTCATCGGCATGCAAGCCGTCTGTGTGTGAAATGATTGTGTATAAAGAGGATACATCGAGTGTAACCCAAAGAGAGTTGGGTGTCCAAGTATAATCAGAAAAGAGAGAAAGAACGTGGGAAGTGTCTAATAAAAATGAAGGAAGTGCTGTGACTAAGGGTTGCAAAAAGTGATTAACATATTGTGATAAGTGCTCCCCCAGTGAACCTATACTGGAAATGATGGGTCTACCTGGGGGTAGGTGATTCATATATGCATTAAACAATGTAATTTCCTTCTGTATTTCACACTTTTTGAATCCATGCCACATTCATAGATATGCAATACTCTGTCAAATATATATTATGTCATTTGAATGTTGCATGGATACATTGAAACAATTGTTGCAGCATCTTGTAACAAATTACAACATAATGCATCTTCATAATATAATTGACATTTATTAAATTTATGATCTGTTCAGAATAATGTTTTTGCATATCTTGTTATAGTATTGTAATAACCAGTGCATCATTTAAGGAATGACTCCATTAACATATTTGATGTTTACCTCTATAACATATATTTGTTGAATTTATACAATTTTCTATGTAAGGATTAATTGGGTGCTAGCCATACTTCTTAGCCCATAGTAATTTTTACATATAACAACATATATAACATATAACAATACATCACACCGATCCCCTCTCTCTACACCGTCTCTGTGCTACTCACCTCTGATAGAGTGCTCTAGTTTATTGGGGTTCTTTTCTCTTCCAAGTACATTGTATAACTTCCAGGCTCACTAGGCCCCCTGGTGTGAGGACTGCCATGCCTCACTCTTGCTACGGGCACTGAAGGTGGCTTGGGTGACTCCACAGAGGATGGAAAAAGGAGGAGGTGGAGTGGACAGCACCTAGGAGACCTCCGATATGGGCAGGGACTCACTTGATGCTGCCAGAATTGTTAACATTGAGGGGACTCGCAGGCTGTCAATGCCCTGCCTTATTACCCGTGTCAGGCAATAGAGTTCTGAGGTGATCTGCTCCGTGCAGGTGATCATGACACTGTTGTGCTGGTGCATATGGCCGGGTCTCCAGTGGTCATGGCGGTGCGCGCGATCGCATGCGCGCCTCACACCAGATACTGACCTCTAGTCAGGCAGGCCCCAGGAGTTCCTTCTGTGTGCACTTCCCTCTCATGATGGCACGTTTGCCGGCAGGGAAGACAAGAAAGTTGTCTTCCTGTGCTGGGATGTGGTCACATGCTCGGTGGGCAGCCAATGGAAGTGCAGATATGCCGCGACATGGCCGCACCCCCATCATGGTAGCCCCCCCGCGCATCCCATTACTCCCCTACAGACCGCAGACCGCTGCTGTAATCTGTGTATGCACCACCAGGCACGCATGCAGCAGTGAGCACAGGGGCCGCAGCCTTAGATAGTTGATGATCCAGTGTTGGTGCAGTAATGTGTACTTCATCCGGGTCAGCTGGGATGTGATTCAGTGGAAGCCTGCCCCCTGCATCCACAGCAGATACTACTGATATGCTATAATAGTGTCTTCCGCCAGAGCATCAACTCTGGGTGCTGCAGTCGAATACCTGAGTGCAGCAGGAACTGCAGGAGGAGCTTCAGCAGCAAGAGGAGCACGAGCAGCAGCAGCAGCCAAAAGAGCAGCAGCCAGAAGAGCAGCAGCAGAAGGTGCGGTACAGGCAAAAGGAAGTGCGGCACGGGCAGCAGCAGGTGCGGCTGGGGCAGCTGGAGAAGCAACTTCAAACTACGCTGTAGGAACCTCCGGGAGGATGAAGGTGTCGGTCTCCTGGTCTTTCTCCTTCAGCAGCTTTGTGCAAGAACTGTCTACTTGCTGGCCCTGAATAAAATGACATATTATATTCAAATACAATCATATAGAACATGGGTACATACAAGCACATTTGGATAGATTTGGTTGGCATAAACAGCCATTTTTTAACATGTCTCTTAATTTTGAGAACATTTCAGTAGGACAAAAAACAGAGGCCCTAGCCCACAAACTGTTGCAGAACTTTAGAAAGCCTTTACTCCCATTCACACGAATGAGAGCTGAGGCATGCTACAGTTTAGCACCCTTTTGTGGAGCAATTACATTTAGAGTAACCTTTCAATTTCAAGTATGCCCTGGGCACTAAGTTACAGTACAGTAAGGGGCTTATTCATTAAACTCCGTTAGCGCTGTACCGTGCGATCTGCACGGAAAACCCCACTCAAGTCAATGAGGCTTTCCGTGCAGATCACACAGTACAGCGCTAATGGAGCTTAATGAATAAGCCCCTAAGTTCTTTAAAAGTGACTATTTCTTAGATTTTTGCAATGGCTAACATCAGAAGTCTGGAATGTATTTAGACAGTAATATGATTTGTAGGACATGGGTAAATAGGTAAAGCAGTGGGATGATCACTAGCAGAAGAAAGAGCAACACAATTCTTCAGTGAACCATGAGACTTGGAGTAGGTTGCTGATGTTGAATCATGAGAGATAAGTGTTGGGTACACTGGGTGTTTACATACCGTTAATAAGATGATTCATCAGGTTGTACACGGGTTCTTTGAGATACTGAGACTTAAACTTTTGATTAAACTGGTGTTATTGTGATTAGTGAGCAATTATGCGATCCCAAATAGGCACTGGAAACCTTTATACTGATTACTACTGTAACACAGTTTCCCCCCTTCTCTGGAAGATGTACTACTGGTTATTGCTGTTTGTTGTGCGGTCATACCTGTGAGGGTCCAGGAGAGCTGAGTGGTCCGCGATGGTGTGGGGAACAGTACAGGCTTTTGTAGATCTTCAATGTTCACTCAGGGTGTCAGCGACTCCAGCTCCAGTGGGCTCCAGGATTTCCAGAGTCAGTCCCCCCACTAGGGCAGATTCCATCCATACCCCTACCCAATAGACTGAGAGCTCAGGCACGGGTAAATGAAAAGGAATTATTTATTGGTAGCAGCCACTGCTAGCCGTACAACGTATGCATGAGGATTAATCTGGATCCCCAGACCACTGGATGGTGCTTTGGCTCTCTGGTAGACTTGAGGCCTATAATCTCTCATGAGGGACTGACTGCATGTCTCACTCCCAGCCGGGAGGAGCTGAGATTCTTGCTTCCTCACCCAAGGAGGGTGAGAGCTGAACTGCTATAATTTAATTCAGCGGTGTGCAAACTGGGGGGCGCAAGACTTTATTGGGGGTAGGGCGCGGCCCACGCGGCGGTGACAGAGGCCCCATGCTAAGAGAGCGAGGCCTCTGTAAATGTACTTACCAGCTTCTTGTCCACGCATCTCCATGGCAAGGCGGCCTCAAATGACGCCCGTTACCATGGAGACATGACATGAAATGACTCCGCAGGTCACGTGACGTCACATGACCTGCAGCGTCATTTGACACATCATTAGAGATGAGGGGGGCACGACCGAGGAGGCATCAGGTATGGGGGGCGCAGGGAGTTTGCGCTCCGCTGATTTAATACTTCCTCTCTGATGCACCAGAAGGGGAGGGCACAAGGTAAGCACCATGATTGGTTAAACACAGACTCTTGTAGCACCACCTCTTCTGTCACTCAGAGTGTCAGCATGAGGGGGCTCAAAGCTCTAGGAATGCCTGCCACAGCCTGTAGCTACAAAGGACTTACGTGACAGGAGGCAGAGAGGCAGTCTGGACCAACCGTGGCTACACTACCTTACTGCAATGCGCAAGGCATGGTCTATTGAGTTTTCTAATCTTATGAGAAAAGACATCTAAGCATGTTACATACTTTATTTAGCTAACTACTCTACTTGTATGTGTGACAGCACTGTAAATAAGACGGTAATCTTTGTTCTGATCTTCAAGGCGGTGTATAACGTGACATGTATATATGAGATCGATATATAGTGTATTATATATGTACTGTATTTTCACTTACCAGGCCTCTTCAGATGATCAGTGTCCACAAGCCCGGAAAGTCCCACTACCTGTGAGGTGGAAATAACCTCGCTCAGGTGCTGTATTCCATAGCGGTGAGATGAAGTGGAGCTGGTGGTTCTCTTCCTGTCTTCCTCACGTGGACAGCGTGGTCAGACAGCTTGCGCTTGCTGTCAGTAAATCACTTTCTTAGCATGTCCATGGCGCAGACTTTATTCCCCAGGGCATTCATGTGGGTGAGGATTCTGCCCCAAATCCTCTGTTTCCCAGAGGTACAGTACTGGTGTGTCAGCGCAAAGTCTCCAATAATTTGGAGTGCTTGTCCTCCATCCATTGAGGAGAATCTCAAGTTCCTTCTCTGTGAACTAGAGACTACACATTCTTGCAGCATTAGCCACTTGAGCACTGGTTCCAGCAGCTGAGGTGGATGTCTGCTCAGCCATGTCAACAATTTAACTATCTAGCTGATATGGCTGAGTAATTCAGTTTCAAGTGTTTATTTATTTGAAAATGAAACGTGCTCATGGGTGTTATTTTAGGTAACGCATCAGTAATGCACACACGTTGATTGAAATGCATGTTACATTTTTTCCCAATGCGCATGTGCATTGTATTGTTTTACGCGTCTCAGCGCAATGATAATCCTTGTTCATACAGGTAACGTAATGATGCTAGTTTTGCACACACCCATTTTTTTGGCATATCATTAGCTTTCAGGATACCCATTAAATTGAGGAAAACAAATGGATGTTCCCTAATGGAGCTTTGAGCATCTACCCCCCCTGTGAGGCAAGACCCTATACCATGGGTCTCAAATTCAGTCCTCAAGGGCCACAAACAGGCCAGCTTTTATGGATATCCCTGCTTCAGCACAGGTGGCTCAGTTGAAAACTGAGCCAGTGATTGAGCCACCTGTGCTGAAGCAAGGATATCCATAAAACCTCGCCCTTGAGGACGGAGTTTGAGACCCCTTCCTTACCCCCTTGACTGGTAGAACAAATTGATATAAGGCAGAAAGCAGGAAACCCTATGGGTTGATAAAAACGGATTGGTCTGAAGTTCTCTCTTACCCCCAGGCTTTATCCTGGCATATACTGTAAGGGATTAAATATAGTTTATCTTTTAGTCGTGGCCTCCTTACATTCTCTGTGTTGGCCTCAAGATGTCAGCATTGTCTTAAATAAAACGGTCACTACATCATTTATTGACTCTAGAGGGTGCTGTGATGTTTGTGAAAGCTGGAGCTTAATAAAAAAAATATATTATTCCACTATAATTTCAGTTTACAAAAATATCTTGTTGTAAAATAAAATAGCACACGAGTTAAGTTTAGATTCACTAATCATTAACAAATCAGTGAAAAATGCACTATGATTCCCCTGGTTTAACTCCATATTCTCTAAGCTGTTTGTATGCAGAAATAACTCCTATAATTAAATAAATTAGAATATGCTTTTTAGGAGGAATATTAAATGGTGTGCATGTGTGCTGATAGGTCAGGCCCAGCTTCCGTGCCAGGCGACTGGGGCTCCTGTGTGCCGCAGGGCTCCATCTCTCCTCAGCTGCGGGCCCCACTCTCATCAAACTACTTCCCCGCCCCGGTGCACCTGGCCAAACTTCCACATCTGGCCATGGGGTCCTAGCTACCCTCCACCGCAGGGTCCTTCATGAGCGGAGGCCTCCCCCCAGGAAAAATTATTAAGGTGGGGGAGAGAAAGTGAGAGAGGGGTGAGAGGGGTGGGTGAGAGAGAGGGATGAGAGAGAGGGCAGTGTGTGAGAGATAGGGGGCGAGTGAGAGAATGATAGGGGGTGAGTGAATGAGACAGAGTGTTTGTGAGAGAGAGAGGGGCCCTGCTCTTTGATTTTTATTATTATTATTTATATACTGTAGGGATAAGACATCCTACCCCGACGTTGGCAGCGGAGCTTCCGGGTGCCCTGTGGAGGGAGAGTGCAGATCCCGCGGAGCAGGAACCCGGCCGGGTTCTCAAGACGGAGAAACCCAGTCATCGTTGAGGTGACCGGAGAGGAGCCCATAGACGGTCCCCTACTGGAATATCCCGACCGAACTGTAAATTAGAGTCCTCGGACGAGGCGTGTGCCAGGCTGGCAGAGGCACAGGACTTTCTAGAGGAGTACCATGCTACTGGTATTCCGTGGCGAGATGCCATTTCTCGTGGTGTGGAGACACGGAGCCGAGTGTCTCCAGTGCCGCGACAACCCGATCGCCGGAGTCCCACTGCCGTGGTGACTAGCGGGTCGGAAGGAGGTCGATCTACCCCGACCCTGCAGAGCAGTAGGATAACTCCGTGCTCGCCGCAGATCCCGGGAGTGGAGGTGAGCGAAGAGCGGAACCAGGGTCAAGCTGGACCGCGCAGCAGAAGGGCGTTGCCGGATATCCTCGTGGAGGAAGAGGTCTCGCTTGGGGACCCAACCCAAGATGGCGTAGCAGCACGTGCGGATCCCGAGGCAGTTCCGGATGACCTGAGTGGTGTCGAGTGGGAGGCAATTGCGCCTCTACGATCGAGCAGTGGGAGTCGATCCCCTATGGACAGCAGACGAAGTGGGCGCTCGAATCGGAGAACGAGAGGATCCACTACCGAAGGACAGAGCGAACATTGTGGTGAACGTGAGTCAGTTGTTGCGGAGGAGCAGGCCGTGACCCTGCCGGCACCTACCATCCAGTCCCCAGGGTTAGCCCCAAGGCCCTAGTTCAAACCCCTGTCCCTGTCACCTGTTCCTTTGGGTCTACCTGTAGTCTGGGTATGTCAGGGGATTCCCGGGGTCCTATCACAGAACGGACTGGAAGCCTGGACTGGGGAACTTCTGATGATGGATCAGAGGGAGGGGGGAGGATTTCACCACGAGGTTCAATTGTTAGCACGCTGAGTCGTGAGGGCGGACATTGGTCACAAAGCAAGGAAAGGGTTATGCGATCTGAGGGTACTTCAGGGGTATCCTCGGGCGGGTCTGATGATGAGGAGGAGCCACTAGAACCTAACTCCGAGGAAGTATGGGAAACTAGGTGGTGGGCACCGTTATATGAAGGGTATGTCGCCTGGCTTGACCGCACCCATTTTCTTCTAGAAAGGGAGGGGGTGGTTGATCACTGGTGGGCTCCCGGAGATTTCGACGATGAGGCATACCTTAAAGCATTAAGGGTAAGATGGGACCGCATACAAGGGGGTCTTATTACCCCAAAGGAATCGGAAGGGTTAGATGATCCGGTGGAATTAGATGAGCCCCTGTCATGTGTGTTGCCGGGGAAGGCTGGGCAGACTAAATTGACCAGGACTTGCCGAGCTGAACGGGCTATTGCAGCCAAGTATAAGAGGTCACATGGGCTCGAATACCCCTATGTCCCCGAACCTCTAATGAGGGAAATAGAGGAGAACCGAGAGAGGTGGCTCAGAAATGATATCGAATACTATATTGTTAATAAAGGAGGAGCCATTAAGGGAGTTCAGGCTGAGCAGAGGGTCTCCCAACTCATGCGGGTCTGGAAAATAGGGCGCAGCGTGTATATGCACAAGGTGGTATACTGTAATGAGCGGGGATTGCCACGAGAGTACAGTGTAACCGTTCATGATGCAGCGGGGCGGGAGGAGAAGAAACCAGACCCTCGGCACTACTATTAGGTCCGTTAACGAGTGGTCTGCCTTTTTCTTTACTGCTTACTGCTGGTAAGCGGATGTTCCGTCATTATTATGTAAAGTGATGATGTTTAAATACTAAGTTTGTGTGTTCTTTTTCAGTGTTTCCTGGAGCAAGGTACACCAAATTTAGGACCCAGCCGGGACGGTGGGGAGTCACCAGGGGGAGTATATAGCCATGCATAATAATGGTATATTGCTTTCCTCTCTGTTGGCAGTAAGTCCTGGTAAGAACAGGTATGCCAGCAGTAGTTATGGAGGTTTTCCCTCATCCAATGGTGATGTGCCCTATGTATGGAGGGGAGTGGCTGTATGCTCTGAGTCCCTGGATAGTGACATCAGGGATGCGCCTGCCTCCTGAAGTATATAAGGCACAACACAGTTAGTTACAGTGTGTTCTACAGAGAGTTCTAGCAGTGTTCTGGCAGCTGTGGAAACTGTTAGGAAGTTGTATGGCCTGCATAAGGGATTGTAGGAACACTTTGTGACCCTAGTGAAGTAACTAGCGGTCCAGGTTGACCATCAGCCTGTCTAAGCCACTCTGTGTCCAGGGACCTGGCACAGAGAGGGTCTCCCTAGGAGAAGGGGGAACCCCACTTCAATTCAGGAGGGCGTACCTGGCGAAGGGACAGCATGGAGGGATGTGCGGCTAGAGCCGGCAGCTGCATGGGGCAGTCTGCTACATCACCGTCTACAATAAAGATGACCTTGTTAACGATACCCCCACTGTGTGAGTGTGAAATTACTCGCAAGTGGATGGCACCACCAAGAAGGAGTTCCTCACCAGGACCATCTCCCTGCGGAAGCACAGATCCTGAAGAGGTGGAGGTGCTGCACATGATGTAAGTTGAACTCGCACCCACTACCTCAGCTACCTGTTCTGTTGAAAATCCCCTACTAACATCAAGCGGGAGACTCAGGAGTTCTGTTACCTACAGGTGCACCACCAAACACACACGTAATGGGAGTTGGTTATTAAAGTACCCGGGCCAATGTGAGATTGGGGGGGGGGGGAAACCCGTTACATATGTAACCCCCTTGCTTATAAGTGCAGGCAGCTGACACACATACACTGCCTCTTGGCTGCAAAAGGAAACTGCAACTCTCAGCTTGATGTGCTGCAGCAGTTAACCACTTCTGGTACAAGAGGATGTGATTTATAATGGACTGGGCCTGAGCCAATGAGATTGGTCTGTGGAGAAGCTTGACTAAGGAAGGAGCTCTAAGGGTCCGTGGCAGCACATGCAGGGGGGAGCTACAAAGGCAGAGCTGCCAGAGTAGATCTGCACTCCTCACAGATCTCAGGACGGGGTGGCTGAGACCCAGGGTCAGTCCATCCTGCACGGAGGCCCAGGAGAGCGTTGAGGAGCAGAAAGGACTACAGAGACGCAAGTGATAGCAGTCCCTGAGAGAGAGAGCTAAGATAGCTCGTTGGAGGTTTAGGCAAGCAGCAACCAATCGGGTTACAGGTGTTGTGAGTAACGAAAGAGGGGATCCTCAGTTACAGGCAAGGAAACTGAAGGCTTGGCAAAGAACAGGCCTGCCACGGTTACACCCACAGTTAATAAGAGCACCAACATTGTACCTGCACAATTACACATGCCTTGAAACCCAGTATTGGGTGGCCTGAGCAATAGACACTGACATACACCAGCGCAGCGTTTGATGGGGAGCGTGATGTTACCATTGTTATGTGAATGTATAAGCACAGGATACGGAGCGCAAATACTCCCTGCTGTATGCAAAAGAAGAAAGGGAATATAGTGCAACACTGCCAATAATAGTTACCAACAAGGGAAGCAAATGAAAACAAATCACTTCCTCCCACTCACATGGTGTAGGATATGTGTAAGCAGTTGGGATGTGAATGTATATACTGATCCTTCTGTTATAAGGACCATTAGGTACCAGAGTGTCCACTGCTATTTGCTTTATAAATACTGTTATATTATAAACACTACTGCAGTTTGTCTCCCGTTGTCTGACCTAAAGCCACATGTGGAAATCACATAAAGAAAGAGGACTCCGGCCCACACGTCAGCATCAGGTGGTAGTCTGAAGCATTTAAGAGAAGTTACATATACAAATAAGAAGTGATGTTTTATTTAATCTAGTGTGTATGTGGCTTTCTGTGTCATGCGTGTAGTGGTTTTAAGTGATGACCCCGTGGCAAGTTTTGTATTTTTCTGACTTTGAAATAATTAGTTTGGATTAATCGTTAATACAGTCATTTTGTCATTCTCTATATGCTCTTCCAAATAAAACATTTTGTAAATTTCTCCGGAAACAAAATACATCAACTGGAACTATTAAAATTGGCCATTAATGTGAAACTTAAGTCTGGAATTAATACTGCATGATTTAGATTTCAATGAGCTAATTTACATCCAAATTGACATACAGGGAGTACAAATGAATGCCAACATTTTAACAAGAGTAAGACTGGATTATCCCAACATTATTTTCTTTCATGACTACAGCATTGCTTAATACAAAGTTAACACCTTTGACAAAATCCCATTATTTTTAATGGGATTCTTTTTCTTAGAATTATTTTGTGCACCTTTTTGTCCTAGTTTTGCAGCCAGGAGGCAAACAAAAATCCACAAATAAATCAATGGAATATTTTTGGGAGGGACATATTTTTGCCTTAATACTTTGGGGGTTAGTTATCAAAATCTCCCAGCTGCAAAACTGGGACAATAAAAACGGCACCTAATCTACTAAGGAATGTATACAATATACAATCGTATACACTACAGTATAAAGCACTTATATTAACACTAGTGGGAGTTTCTTGGATTGATAAATCTGGTGCAATGTTTTCGCATCAACTTCACCCTGGTCTCCCAGCCTGGAGACTGATAAATGACCCCGCATATACAGATATAGCAAACTTTAAGGTTTGCGTGTCCGCAGTCGCGCTCGGTCCTGTGACCACGACGATAGCAGACCGAATGGATTAACGGTGCGGAGGGTCCAATCTGGAAGCATGGGACCCCGTGCAGCATGATCGCTGCAGGCAGTGTCGCCAGCGCTGTGACGGTTTGCTTCTTCTGCTGCAACGCTAGCGACACCAAGTCTGGCTACATCTGTATGTTGGTGCAGTCAGGAGGATTCAAAGGAGAAGGGTTTTTTTTTGTTACATTTGCAAAACAACAACAAAAAAAAGTATGGAATTTAGGATTAGTAGAAAATAAAACTGCCAAGTTATGGATTTTGGACTATAATTTGTAGGATTGTGGCTCCTTCTACTGGTCCAACCCCCCCCCCCCCCCGACCCCCCAGATCCACTTGCAGGTGATGTGCTGATATGTATAATACAGGTTTTTTAAAGATTTGTAAACAGAAGATTTTCAGCACATGTATCATGGAAAATAATTCAAGTTATGTAACAGCACATGTATTTAGGGGGATTTGCATGAAATATATTTGTACAGTGCTGACAAAACAATTGTATTGTATTGAATTTGAATTGCAGACGCCCCACTTTTAATTAAGGGATTGCTGAGAACACTTTGGTCGTCTATAGTTTTGCCAAAAAAGCAAGGCTTCTAGTAAAAAAAAAAGTAATTGACTAACAATCTAACATTAAAATGCCAATATAATGTACTGCACTGGAAATTGAATAATGAAATATGTGCAGGAAAAAAAAAAAACGGATTGGTCTGACAAACCATTTGGGTAATTAACTTGTTGCAGAAGTGACAAGGGATATAATAAACGCTGTCTGGTCTGACTCCATATACCGCGCCGTGTTTACGCTGAACCAATGAAAAACCCTTTGTTAATAGTCGCTTAATGTCTAGCCGAAGGAGGGTTGGGCTCATGATGATTCACGTTGATGGAAAATCAATAGTACTAATGATATCTTCAGCTAACAAAACCAGGGTATCAAGTTTGCACGTGGCTTAAGTATCTGCAACTTGGTTTTTTTAAGAAATTAATTTGACCAAATGTGGATGTGTACAGGTAGGGCTGCCAGCAGTTTTCTCGGGGCCCAGGACTAGAGTTTCCATTGGGCTTCCTCCCCCCACTGTGTTGGCTGCCTTGAAGCCCCCCCCCATCCTCGCACTTACCCCCTCTGCTCATCTCCCTCTTCTCATGTATTTCTCTCCCTCTCTCACTCTTCCTCTCCTCCCCCTCCGTTATCACCCAATGACCTCCTCTCACTCAATACCTCCCTTCTCACACTCATTCTGCCCTCGCCCCTGGCCACACATACACATATTTCCCACCCCCACAATACAATAACCCCCCCCCCACACATGCACACACAATCCATACACATACAAATCCCCTGCACAATACAATAACCCACCCACACAATACAATAACACACACAAAATCCCCCACATAATACAACCCCCCTAAGACAAAGTACAACAACACACACACACACACACACACACACACACACACACACACACACACACACACACACACACACACACACACACACACACACACACACACACACACACACACACTACCCACAATACAATAACCCCTCTACACACATACACGCATGTAGCCAGGTCCCCCCCTTGTTGTAGCTGACCCCCTCCTTCCTTAGTGCACAGCCGCCGCGTGCAAGGGAGTGAGGGGGGGCAGGTGCGTGAGCAGTGCGTTACCTGATAGTTGCGGCCGGTTGCCGGGGACGCGATCGGGCCGTTGCTAAGGCTGCGGTCACGTCGCGAGGGTCCCGGCGGCTCGGGAAGCAGGGCGCCGCCATGTATAGGGCTTTTGCTCATGCACAGGAGCCAGCACAGCGCAAGAGGTCCCAAATAGCTCGCGCATGCGCGAGACAGGACTGCCAGCCCCCAGGGTGCATAGGGGCAGAGCCACATGACTCCAGGGAGCCAATAGGGCTGAAGTATTGCCCTGCAGGCAAGAAGAGATACTATGTTGGGTTTGCAGCTAAGCAGTTAGTCAGTACCAGGACAAGCTAGGGGAAGGAGGTGAGTGCAGGGGTCAGTGATCCTCTGCATTAGGCCAGCAGCCCCCAAGGTCCCAGTTAGGTCCTGAGCCACTGTGTAGCTTGTGGAGCTATAGGGACAGGCCCTAGATAGGGACACTGCCCCATTAGCTAATTGGACAGTCAGGGACACAGCGCTGAAGCCGTGCAGCCCTGCGAGGTGGGTTCTGGGCGCAGAACGCCACCAAAGACCCTGAGACTAAGGTGATATTATCCGCGCTGGAATTCACGCCACGCGGTGTGGAGGACGACGTCGGATCGGGCGGAATCCCTGTCATATTCTGCGGAACCCGGGGTGGGAGCCCCAGGCAGGTATCAATTCTTCAAGTGCACCAACAATCCTACATTATACACACCCGTACTAGTGGCTGCGCAGTCACACATATCATCTCACCTAAAGAGTGCGGGACATATTGTGTGGGGTTACTGGACACGGGGTGGGATCGTCCTGCGAGACGCCGTAGTCAGTGTCTCTCTCGAGAGGGACACCTGTTGATTTATAAATACGTACATGCTATGCAGTAAAGCCAGTTCTGTTTTACATCTGTTCGCTTAATGTGATTGTTTCCTGTGAGGGCCCCCTCCCACTCCGTTGGGATCCCTCCCAGGTGGAGGCGTTGCACCACGAGATCGTATAATATGTATGTACCCCAGGCTCCCCAAGCGGAGGCTTAGTCTCCTGAGGGCCACACAGGTTGCACAGCAGGTAGTAGCGTCTGTATTCACAGGGAATACCTGTTACATTTGGAGGCGCTGCTGAGATAGTCCTGGGGTGCCCTACTCAGTAGTTAACGTTACCCTGTCAGTCAGCATGTCTGCGCTCATGCCCAAACAAGTGACCGACTGGGCCGAAAAGCTAGGAGAGCTTCTGCGACACGTAGTCGCCGTAGACGGGGTACCTGCCGATTTATCCATGTTTACTGTCTGCAGCGCAGTAAGGACATTACCTGGTCTGGCGGGCGCCCGCCTCATCAGCAAGCACTACAACATTGACCGGCAAGAGAACACCCTATTGCTGGCCACTGAACAAGCTATACCCCCTGATAGAGGCCCACGAGTAGTGTATCTACCAGAGACTTTACCGCAAGGGTGCCCTCTAATTTACCCTGGAACTGTTTCCAGTCACGTAACTTCCCTTACCAGACATGAGGGTTGGGACGACAGAGATATGGCCGCCAGTACACACATCAGAACAGACATATCCCTACCCAGAGTGACCTTCTCTTCTGATGTTAGGCAAGGGGCCACCAGCTGGGCCGGTAGTCCGCCAACATCACCGGTCCCTAACCAGTTAGTGAACAGCTTCACCCCAACCCCTAACAGTCAGGGAGCGGGGATCGCCAGTGGCTCCGACAGTGGCGGCTCCCTGCTAGGAGTGACATTCCCGCAGCTTGTGGAAGCGATAACTACGTCCGCCCAAGCCCAAAATTATAGGAAATTGAAGGCGTTTTCAGGAATGGTTCCTGTCCCCGCAGGCGAAGAAAGCATCGATTCTTGGAAGGAACCCACCCTCAAGGTGATCGATGAATGGCCCTGCTCTGAAACGGTCAGACGTCAGAGAATCCTGGAAATCCTACGACCCCCAGCAGCCACCATGGTCAGTGCACAGCGCGACCAAGACCCGGATCTCTCTGCTCATCAGATGGTAGACTTGTTAGTCCAGATCTATGGCAAAGATGAAGAGGAGAGTGAGCTGTGGTTCTGTAAGGAATCCACTACTGGCTTTGACTATAGTCTTGCAGAATCATGCAATTGCAAGCTTCCCCTGGCAATCAAAGGCACATGTGCTGCCTCTCAATTGCAGCTTCTGTCCTGTGCTACATCATTGGAGGAATCCTCACACACCCTCCTCCTGTGATTGGATCTCCGCCCTTTATATTCTAGGCGTTGGCACTGAACCAGCGCCGAGCATAATTTCCTACCTGGACGTTACTGTCTCTGCCACAAACCGCCCCAGGCCTCACTCCAAGTGTTCTTTCCTTCAAGTTCCTGAGTATCCAGAGGCCTGTTCCTGGACGTCTGTGCTGTAGCGTTGTTGCCAGCACTGGCCTGCTGCTATCTCCTTGCAGTGGCCTGCCCTGGACGTCTGTGCTGAAGCATTGTTGCCAGCACTGGCCCGCTGCTATCTACTTGCAGTGGCCTGCCCTGGACGTCTGTGCTGAAGCGTTGTTGCCAGCACTGGCCTGCTGCTATCTCCTTGCAGTGGCCTGCCCTGGACGTCTGTGCTGAAGCGTTGTTGCCAGCACTGGTATCTGCTGCATTCCCTCCTAGCAGTGGCTACCCTTCCTTTCCTGCGACCTGCTGCTATCCTCTCGCAGAGGTCTGCCTTGGACTTCTGCGCTGAAGCGTTGGTTCTTCCCGACGCTGTCCTGCGGTGAACTTCGGCCAGCCTGCTGTCTCCTCCTGCTGAGATCGGCGTCATGGGCTGAGGACGCTCCTCGCGCAGAAGCCACTCCCGCGCTCACGCTCCTAAGCTGAAGCGGGGAACTCCTGACTTCCTGTTGCCGAACTCAAGCTTCATTAACGACGATGCTGCCTTCTCCAATCCTGACCCTGCGATGTATGACTATGAACTGCGCACTCCGGATCAGTCTGCGTGGACTAAGGTCGGTGATTATATAACCCCACCTCAGCCCCGCGGTCCGGTCCCGGTTTGTGGCGAGCATTGGCGTAACAGGTTCAAATATTACGACATAATATTTGTCAATAGGTTCAAATATTACGACAAATAATATCCGACAGAAGGAGAAGGAAGACCTGTCAGACTTCCTTCTACGAATCCAGCTGGTCCTGTGGAAATTGCGAACTTGCGGCCTCATCATAGCCTCAGAGATGGACGAATACCGGCGCAAGCAGTTCCTCCGAGGGGCCATTCCCACGCATCACATCGTGATCATGATCAGGTGCTCACTAATGGAGGGGCCTCCCCCTACCTTCATGGACATTTTGGGGATCGTCAAAGGGCATGAAGCCTATTCCAAGCTGCATACAGGCATCAAGGTCAGAGATCCCCCGGCCAGTGACACCCCGGGAGCCTCCGCTCGCCGGACCAAGACACCTGTCAAAGAGGAAGAGGCGCCACCCAAGTCGCCCTCAACGAAAGGCCGGGCTTCGGGGAGATCCTCCCCCACTTACCCAAGACGACTAGATCTTAAAGATGTCGTCTGCTATGGCTGTGGATAGAAAGGCCATTTCTTTAGAGAGTGTCCTGATGGAGTCACCAAAGAAAAGAAAACGCCCAGTAAAGGAAGCTCAGCTAGGGCTATGATCTGTCGAATACAGACCCCAGAAGCCAAGACAACCGAGGTCACCCCGCGCCTCCCGAAGCCCCTACTGACCTGAGCCCAGGCGATGGAACTCCGGTCGGAGATGGTTACTGTCAGGTAGGCCCCTCTGCCATCGTGCGTGTGGTAGTAGAAGGAGTCTATGCTGCTGCTTTACTGGACACCGGGTCCCAAGTGACCATAATATACCGGCAATTCTACGACCAACACCTTAAGCACTGTCCCCTGCGGTCGGCGGAGCATATGAAGGTGAGGGGGTTGAGCAATGAAGATTACCCCATCAATGGGATTGTGAGCGTTCAACTGGAGATACTTCAATTGAATACCGGCAAGAAACATCCCATGCATGTGGAGGCAATGGTGTGCCCAAAGCCTCAAGGACAGTGTCAGTACCCGGTCATCTTGGGAACAAATACGGATATAGTACGAGCTGTAATCAGAGCCTACTTGAAAGAGACCAATGAATTGCCCATGGCCAATCCACTCCTGGATCCTGTACTGAGAGAGGAGTGCAACAGAGTATATGTCTTAGAGCGTCACGGGGACCTCTACAATCGTCAACGCGGACTGACGACCATTTCACCAGGGGGAGTGCAATGCCTGGCCGTCTGGTGCAGTTTTCCGGATCGAGATGAGACCGATCATCTGTTCTCTCTGGAGAGTAACCCTGAGGAAGAGATCCAGAGAGGGTATAGGGTAATACCTGAAGTGAGAGAGTGGACGACCCGAATTCCTCTCCGAACCTACGTGTATGTTCAAAATATCTCTCCATTTCCAATGGACATTGATGTAGGACAAAGTCTGGGCAGCATATATCCCGTCAGCCCGGTAGGAACAGTGCCCCAGGTGAACGCCGCTGCAGTGGGTGAGCAGTTAGTCGATCTGGACTTCAACTTCGGAGACTCTACGCTGCCAACTGAGTGGAAGGATCGACTGACGGTCAAGCTGAATAACAGAAGGACAGTATTTTCCACCAGCGAGATGGATGTGGGCCGCAGTCGCAGCGCCCAACACACCATTAGGCTGAGTGACGCCACTCCTTTCCGTGAACGCTCTCGTGGTATCGCCCCCAGGGATGTGGACGATGTAAGGAACGTCCTGAAGGAAATGGAGACCGCTGGGATACTGACAGAGTCGCAGAGTCCTTATGCATCACCCATAGTGGTAGTAAGGAAGAAGAATGGATCTGTAAGATTGTGCGTCGATTATCGAACTCTGAATAATCGTACGGTACCCGATCAATACAACCTCCCTCGCATTGAAGAGATCCTGAATGCTCTAAACGGGAGCCAATGGTTTAGTGTGCTCGATTTGCGATCTGGGTACTACCAGGTACCTATGAGTGAAGAGGATCAGGAAAAGACAGCCTTCGTCTGCCCTCTGGGCTTTTACCAATTTACGCGTATGCCCCAAGGTATATGTGGAGCTCCTGCTACCTTCCAGCGACTGATGGAGAAAACAATAGGGGACATGAACCCTCGGGAGTGTCTTGTCTACCTGGACGACATCATTGTCTTCGGGAAGACCTCGGAAGAGCACGAAGAGAGGCTGCTGAAGGTGATAGACCGTCTTGGAAAAGAAGGATTGAAGTTATCCCTCGACAAGTGTCGGTTTTGTCACACCTCGGTGACCTACGTGGGACACATCGTGTCTGCTCAAGGGATTGCTACCGATCCAGCCAAAGTAGAAGCGGTAGTGAACTGGCCGCGTCCCGATAATGTCACGGAACTGCGATCTTTCCTCGGTTTCTGTGGGTATTACCGTCGCTTCGTGGAAGGGTACTCTAGTCGAGCTAAACCCCTGAATAATCTGCTGAAGATATACCCTGAAGATACCGGAAGGAAGGCCACTTCGGCCCGTCAACCGTTTGGCGATAAGTGGACGCCCGAATGTGAACGGGCCTTCCTGAACTTGAAGAAAAGCCTGACTGAAGCACCAGTGCTTGCGTATGCTGACCCAGAACAACCATATGTCCTGCATGTGGATGCCAGTCTCAATGGACTGGGCGCTGTCCTGCATCAGAAGCACCCCGAGGGTCTTCGTGCCTGTAGCCTACATCAGCCGCAGTCTGACACCCAGTGAGCAGAAATACCCGGTACACAAGCTAGAGTTCCTGGCTCTCAAATGGGCGATCACAGAGAAACTTCATGATTACCTCTATGGTGTTACGTTTGAGGTAAGGACAGATAACAATCCCCTCATGTACATCAATACTTCCGCCAAATTGGATGCAGCAGGGCATCGATGGCTGGCAACCCTGTGTAACTACAGATTCTCTCTGAAGTACAAGCCGGGGCCTTTGAACATTGGAGCTGATGCTCAATCACGACGACCAGGATTACGTGCTACTCCCGATGATGATGAATGGGAAGAGATCCCTGGACCTGGGATGCAAGCAATGTGTAGCATAGCGGCCGTCATCAATGATCGGGTGGCCTTCTCCGAACTACGAGTTGCAGATTCGTTAGGGTGCCAGTCGCAGGCGATCCCCGCTGCCTACTGCGATCCTGAGGGAATGAACATAACCCATGACAAAGTCATAAGATGGAAAGACTTAGTGGACTATCAAATAAGAGATCCAGTAATCAGCATCATTCGGCAAGCTGTTCAAAGAAAGTATTCCGCTCTATTGAAGAGTGCTCCCCGAGACCTGGTCGCGTTACTAATGCGTGAGGTGGACAAATTCGAGATAGACAATTGTTTGCTCTATAGGGTAGTCCAATATCATAACCACCCTGATAGGCGACAACTGGTTCTACCCCAAAACTTGAGATATATGGTGTTGAAGTCTCTACATGATGAACACGGGCACCTCGGTGTAGAGAAGACGTTTGGGCTAGTCCGAGACCGGTTCTTCTGGCCCAAGATGCGGGAAGCGGTGGAACAACACTGCCGCCGTTGTTCCCGGTGCGTTCAACGCAAGACTTTGCCTACCAGAGCATCTCCCATGGCCCATCTCAAGAGTTCTGATCCAATGGACCTGGTGTGTATGGACTTTCTGTGTATTGAACCTGATAGTCGAGGAATCTGTAACGTGCTGGTCATCACGGACCATTACACCCGATATGCGCAGGCCTTCCCCACAAAAGACCAGAAGGCCATCACAGTCGCAAAAATTCTATGGGAGAAGTTCTTCGTTCATTACGGTCTCCCAAACCGACTTCACTCCGACCAAGGGCGAGATTTTGAGAGTACTCTGATCCGAGAATTACTTAAAATGCTGAACATCGCCAAATCCCGGACGACTCCGTACCACCCGAAGGAGATGCTTTACCTGAACGATTCAACAGGACCCTGTTGGACATGCTTGGAACCCTGAAGGGTGCGCAGAAAACAGAATGGAGTCGTTATGTAGAAGCTTTGGTACACGCGTACAACTGTACTCGCCATGAGTCCACTGGATTCTCCCCATACTTCCTCATGTTTGGGCGGGAGGCAAGACTCCCAGTAGATGTGCGTCTTCGAGTATCAATGGATGGGATACCCAATCCTACCCATTTCAAGTATGTGCAAAGGCTAAAGGACAGTTTGCAGCAAGCTTACCAACAGGCTGAGAAGTCTACAGCTAAACTGAATGCTGGCAATAAGAGACGATATGACAATAAAGTCAAGTATTGAGAGTTACGTCCTAGGGACGCTGTGTTGCTTCGTAATCTGGGAGTCCCCGGAAAACATAAACTGGCGGACCGGTGGAGAGATGGCGTATATGAGGTAGAGCCACAGATGCCCGGCCTCCCGGTCTATTGCATCAAAGACACAGACGGCCGGGTAAAGGTTTGGCATCGTAATCACCTTCTCCCCATTCCCCAAGTGGGAGACGAAGAAGAAGAAATACAGGCAACGCCGCTCAACGGTGAGTCCGATCTATCAGAGGTTGGTCAAGAGACTGTAAATAACGAGACCCACTCTGAAACTCCTGAAGACCCTATGGAGGGACCCTCTCAAAGGGACTATTCCACAGAAGGGGCATCTCCCGGAGGAGCTACGGGTAAGGGGCCCCGTAGGCCAATGCCTACTAAGGTGGCACCAACAGGCCAGCCTTTGGATCCACAGAGCCCGTGCTTTGTGCCTAACAGAGACTGTTCAAAGACATTTCTCCCCTCAAGGGAAGAGGCTGAGCCTCAGGACTGTACTTATTACTCCCCAGGGGGAGTTGCTGAAGAACAGCTCCGTAGGAGCCAAAGAGTCAGGTACCCTCCAAATCGGGTAACCTATGATCAAATTGGGGCACCCCATTATGAGGCTCAGCAGTGGTCTCGGAGCAAAATCCAATCTGTGATTGTGATGCTCACGGAGTTGTGCAATATTGTTTAGAGTTATGCATGTGCTAAGTTATATGATCTACTGCATTTTTATTATATAATTTCTGTACGGGTTGAGTTATGTATCCCAAGCGAGGACGTTGGGGTTTTTCACCAGGGGGAGGATGTAGCCAGGTCCCCCCCTTGTTGTAGCTGACCCCCTCCTTCCTTAGTGCACAGCCGCCGCGTGCGAGGGAGTGAGGGGGGGCAGGTGTGCGAGCAGCGCGTTACCTGATAGTTGCAGCCGGTTGCCGGGGACGCAATCGGGCCGTTGCTAAGGCTGCGGTCACGTCGCGAGGGTCCCGGCGGCTCGGGAAGCAGGGCGCCGCCATGTATAGGGCTGTTGCGCATGCGCAGGAGCCAGCACAGCGCGAGAGGTCCCAAATAGCTCGCGCATGCCCCATTAGCTAATTGGACAGTCAGGGACACAGCGCTGAAGCCGTGCAGCCCTGCGAGGTGGGTTCTGGGCGCAGAACGCCACCAAAGACCCTGAGACTAAGGTGATATTATCCGCGCTGGAATTCACCCCACGCGGTGTGGAGGACGACGTCGGATCGGGCGGAATCCCTGTCATATTCTGCGGAACCCGGGGTGGGAGCCCCAGGCAGGTATCAATTCTTCAAGTGCACCAACAATCCTACATTATACTCACCCGTACTAGTGGCTGCGCAGTCACACATATCATCTCACCTAAAGAGTGCGGGACATATTGTGTGGGGTTACTGGACACGGGGTGGGATCGTCCTGCGAGACGCCGTAGTCAGTGTCTCTCTCGAGAGGGACACCTGTTGATTTATAAATACGTACATGCTATGCAGTAAAGCCAGTTCTGTTTTACATCTGTTCGCTTAATGTGATTGTTTCCTGTGAGGGCCCCCTCCCACTCCGTTGGGATCCCTCCCAGGTGGAGGCGTTGCACCACGAGATCGTATAATATGTATGTACCCCAGGCTCCCCAAGCGGAGGCTTAGGCTCCTGAGGGCCACACAGGTTGCACAGCAGGTAGTAGCATCTGTATTCACAGGGAATACCCGTTACACACAATAATCCCCAACCACACAAAATACAATAATCCCCCACATGCACTCTCACACTGCAATGACAGACACACAATCCCCCACACAATACCATATAAATTCCCTCCACAATAAAACCCACCCCCCCCACACACACACAAAATAACCCCCCCCATCCACAAAATATAATAATCCCCCCACAAAATACAATAATAAAAAAACCACACACACATCTTACTTTTGGGGGGAGGGATCTCAGTAACACTTCTGGTGCTGCGCCAGCCAATGAGCGGAAGCTGGACGACTTCTATGCAGGCTCAGGCCTCATTCAGGGTGGCTGCTTCGCTACATGCGTGCGCACGTTCGAAACAAAGTATTTAAAGTTAATATCGGTTGTCAGGGTAGCAGCTACCCTGTCGCCGAAGTACGGAGTTGACGCTTGCTACAGTTTCAATAAACAAGTTGTTTTTTGAAGCTGCAGCAGCGTCACTGGTACTTCGGCAGCCAATGCAATCATTCTTGAGAATGATTTCAACAGTGCAACACCGATCCCAAACCTCAGTTCTGAAGCCCCGCCTCCCGAATGCTTGAAAAGGTCTGCTGGGGATGATGTGCACACATTGCCCAGCAGACTGACGCGTGCCCAGGCGGACGCGCGCCCTCCACCTCCTGTCTCTGCCACCCTGAACGAGGCCTCAGTTTCATCGGCTTCTGGCACGCACCGGAGGGGAAGAGGCAGGCCCAGTTTACTGTGCACGCTGGGCGGTGGAACTGGCAGACCGCGGTAGCCCGGCTTCCAGCACACGCTGCAGGGGAAGAGGCCTGGAACAGCTGGGGAGAGTTGGGGTCCTGTTGTAATCAGAGGCCGGGCAGCTGGACGCTGAAGTTGGACTGGGCCCAACTTTCAGCGCCAGACATGCCTCCTGCAGCCACCGGGCCCAGGTCCCCTGTGTTCAGTAAACTGTGCCCCCATTTTCTACATTTGTAGAGATGAGTTAATTCACAGGCGTGACTGCCAAATCCCTACAGACGACATATTTGCAGCCTCTGCCTTTCAGTCTCTTAAACCAGTCTACTAATCCTCACAGTTACTGAAATATCTGCGCATAGTTTTTGCAGAAAAAGCTGTGAAAAACGTATGCAAAGAAATATGTATATAGATCTAAACTACAGTAAATAATGCAGCTTTACGCAAAGAAATGTGGTACAAAAATGATTGATTCCACCTGCAGTTGGCATTTAAGCCCTATTTCTAAAAATGTCATTATCATTATATAGGTGCAGGAAGTTTAAAAAAGGTACCTGAATTCTCAGCCTGAGTTTCTTGAAGCTCCCCTACAAACACCATTCGATATGTGTTCTTATACAGGCATACCCCGGTTTTAGGACAATCACTTTAAGTACACTCGCGAGTAAGTACATATCGCCCATTAGGCAAACGTCAGCTCACGCATGTGCCTGTCAGCACGCCCTGAACTGCAATACCGGCTCCCTACCTGTACCGAAGCTGTGCACAATCGAGGGACTATAGAGCCTGTTACACATGCGTTATTTACATCAGTTATGCACGTATATGACGATTGCAGTACAGTACATGCATCGATAAGTGGGAAAAAGGTAGTGCTTCACTTTAAGTACATTTTCACTTTACATACATGCACCTGTCCCATTGCGTACGTTAACGCGGGGTATGCCTGTATAGTGCCGGGAATTCACACTGTTCTGTACAGAGTGGAACAGTAGAGGCACAAACAGTCGAATAATAAAGGCATATACTGTACTTTGCCTGCAGAAGCTTACAATATCATGCTTATGCAAAGGGAAACAGAGTGATTTTCGCGTATTTACAGATTATGGAAATATTTTACAAAAAATAAAGACAGTCTATATTTTCTATTGGGAAAATACACCTTTAAACCATTCACTGCCGGAAAGGTATTAACTCTTAACGGTTTGAAGATGCACAACCGAGTGCTTATTCATCTGTCATTGCTGCTGCAGGCATCAAAAAGTCAATGACACGCATGTGTGATCAGGCCAGGATGCTGGATCACGTTAAAAACACTCTTTATTTCATCAATTAAAAAGAGAATAGACGGTTTCAGCATCAACCAATGCCCTTATCGGACTTTATTAAAAAAAATACATAAGGTGTAATTTTTATAGCTTTATAAAAAAAAAAAATCTATATATGATTTATGTGCTTCTAACACTTCTTTTATCCACAGGGAACAGAGATCAGAACACATTATTGGAACATCCATATCCAATAGTTACCCACATTTATGAAGAATACATTCTGATCAAGGATAATTTGGGGTAATGAGGCTAACATTTAACTTGAGTCACACATTGAACCTCTTCAGTCCTTAAAAAGACTGTACTTATTGCAAACCAATAAAGGACTCTGCAGCGTTGAAGGACCTTGGTTTTAGTATGAGCTGAGTGTCCTCACTAGTGTATGCATGTCAATGGCAAAGTGCTCCACATAGTACATCATAAAGGATGCAGATGATGGGTGGTTTATTTGACAGGATATAGCAGGAGTAGATTCCGAATCATACATAAAAGTCAATTCATTCAAATTGCAATGACATTAAAGCAGCAATCACCCTACTTTCTGAAACGTATGCTTCACAGAATCTGAAGCGGTCGATCCCTCCCAGCTGAACTGCCCTATTTCTAATTCCTGGGGCCTCCCGGTTCCCGAGATATTCACGGTTTTATGTTCTAGTAAAATGGAAGTAAAATCCTGATGGCAACGCCCAGGTGACATTCTGGCTTCCTGTTTGCCGATAGGAGTGACACTTGAATGACATATTGATTTCCCAAAAGGGACCGAAAAGTGATAACACACATTAAAAAAAGAAATATCTCAGGAACCAGCAGCAAATTTGAGTAGGGGCTATTGCTGCTTTAAACTACCCCATACAGTAGTTCTTGCGAAGTGATGCATTTCACACAATCACTGTTTCCAAGCCAAGTTATATTGTTCTTAAGCTTAGCTATTCACAGTCTGTCTCCCTTTGTGTGAATTTGTCCTAACAAGATCTTCTGTAGCTTAGTAAAGCATCTTACAGCACACAAAGGTCAAGGCAAGATTGTAAAAGTGACATACTTTACTGTGCAAGGTAGAACAAAAAAGTACAGTTAAGTCCTTGCTATCTGGGTTGGGCTGCATATGCTGCTTTTGTTAGGAGGAGTTCTGTTGCCAGTGCTTCTATGTTTGAAGGCAATACTATTTAGTAGTTTTTGAGAAATAGGTTGAGACATATTTTTTCTACTATACAGTGGCAATCCCCCTGCTTCCCGAGATATTTACCTGCGAAGGGGGTGCCAGTAGCCGCTCCGCTCGGCTACCCGGGGTCACATTATGGCAGACTTGCAAAGGTCAGGTTCGACTTCCTTTTGGAAAAATTTATTTTTCATCCTATATAGCCATGTGTTTTGCCTTTTTGTCAGAATCCACAGGAATGTTTTGCACTCATGTTTTTTGATATTTCTTATTATTTTTGATTATTGCTGCACAGGGTTTGAGTACTTTTCATCTTATTTTCCCGTGTGTCTCCCCCTTGTTTTAAGATATATTATTTTTTCTTATGTTCACTATTGTGTATATAAGTTTATTCATTGTATATACTTAATTATTTTTTCTTTAGGGTTTAGTTATATTATTTGTAGCTAGGACCCTTAGGGGGTGTTGTAATCCTTTAGCTCATTTGTATCACCTCATAATTTTGAGAGGGTATATTATTTGATACATTTAAGCTCTTGGTTTTACTTTCAGCGATATTAAATGCATTATTTTTCAAGTCACAGCTTTTTAATTTTTGTTATGCTGCCTACAGTGTGACGACAAGCCGGCGAGGGGAGCAGGGCAGTGGCGGACACGGCGGGGCTGACTTTCCCCTGGGGCGCCCGCTGGGGGATACCTCGCCACGTGCCTCCCACCCACCCTGCCTCCCCAAAGCTTCCAATACGCCCGCGTGAGGTATGGGGGGGGAAGGGGATGTCGGCCTGCCCCCCCCCCCATGAGCGGGAGATGGGCGCGGGTGGGTGGGGGAGGAGCATGGTGGTGGTGCTGGTCGCGGCCTTTCCTCCCCCGTGTGTGTGTGTGAATGGGTGTGTGTGTGTGTGTGAATGGGTGTGTGTGTGGGAGAATGTGTATGTGCGTATGGGAGTATGTGTATGTGTGTGACACCAGAGGTACACCCCCAATCAGTAACCTCCCCCCCAATCAGTTACCTCCCCCCCAATCAGTCACTTCCCCCCCAATCAGTCACTTCCCCCCCAATCAGTCACCTCCCCCCCCAATCAGTCATCTCCCCCCCAATCAGTCACCTCCCCCCCAATCAGTCACCTCCCCCCCCCAATCAGTCACCTCCCCCCCAATCAGTCACCTCCCCCCCAATCAGTCACCCCCCCAGTCAGTCACCCCCCCCCCAGTCAGTCACCCCCCCCCCCCAGTCAGTCACCCCCCCCCAGTCAGTCACCCCCCCCACCCCAGTCAGTCAGTCAACCTCTCTCTCTCTGTGTATCACCCACCCTCTGTGTGTGTCACCCACTGTTTCTCCCCTCTGTGTCTCTCCCCCCACACTCTCTCTCTCCCCCCACACTCTCTCTCTCTCTCTCCCCCACACTCTCTCTCTCTCCCCCACACTCTCTCTCTCTCCCCCCCCACACTCTCTCTCTCTCCCCCCCACACTCTCTCTCCCCCCCACACTCTCTCTCTCCCCCCCACACACTCTCTCTCCCCCCCACACTCTCTCTCCCCCCCACACTCTCTCTCTCCCCCCCCCACACTCTCTCTCTCTCTCCCCTCCACACTCTCTCTCTCTCCCCCCACTCTCTCTCTCTCCCCACACACTCTCTCTCTCTCTCCCCCCCACACTCTCTCTCTCTCCCCCCCTCACTCTCTCTCTCCCCCCCCACACTCTCTCTCTCCCCCCCACACTCTCTCTCTCTCCCCCCCACACTCTCTCTCTCCCCCCACACTCTCTCTCTCCCCCCCACACTCTCTCTCTCCCCCCCCCACACTCTCTCTCTCCCCCCCACACTCTCTCTCCCCCCCCCCCACACTCTCTCTCTCTCTCCCCCCACACTCTCTCTCTCCCCCACACTCTGGATCTCTTATTTACCCTATATATCTTACTTGCCCTATACTACACCGAAATAACCTATACTGCTTTCTTCCAGATCTGACTCAAGCTTCACACGGAAGACATCGGAACCCCCCCTAACACAGAAGACAGGTAGGGAACACCTCCCCTCCAATGTATAACATTGCGGGAATGAGGATATCTGGACATTGAGAGACTGCAGATCAAGTAAGATCCCAGGCGGGATTGCTGCTTTAAATATTGTGAAGCGGGGGGCATCCAGACACTGGTTAAGGGGTTCAGGAAACTAGTCATTCACACCTGGCTTTTATTTCTAGATCCGACATTTACACACACACATTTACAGTAACAAGGACTAATTGTAATATAATGTAATACAATAAATACATTTATGTCAAAAACGAATGTTGTTCTGACTAGGAATTTATTAAATGTATTTTATTTATATATTTTATTTTAAAGCGGGTTGGGGGCGAGACTAGGGTTGGGGGCGGAACTAGGTGGCGAGTAGATTTTTTGGTTGGGCGAGTAGATTTTTGGGTGATTTGTCGAACACTGTATATATATATATATATATATATATATATATATATATATATATATATATATATAATCAAAAAATATATATATATCTACTAGTAAATGTATCTCAGCATAGCAGAATAATACAGACACAATGGGCCTTATTCAAAATAATATAAAATAATGTAAAACTCAGCTAACAATAGAGTAACCTCGATTTAGGTGGCTGAGTTTGGAATCCAACTCGCACCCTTCCTCATACAGTAAATGGCAATGATCTGGGTCACTTCAATGTTCTCAAATCCATTAGGAAGTGTGGCGAGGACAGAGAGCAGAGACAAGAGAAGTAAAGTTGAAAGCAAGATATACTCTGGACTTTTCTTGCATACCAGTAGTAAACCATAACATGTCAAGTCAGTGACAATAAGCGTGACCTTTGCTCTATTTTCCGGATCCCTTATCTTTACTTACTTTTATTCTCTTTCTATCCCTACTCTGTTTCAGGATTTTAGTATATTACATTTATTTATTTCTAAAATGTTTTACCAGGGAGTAATACATTGAGAGTTACCTCTCGTTTTCAAGTATGTCCTGGTCACAGATTTACATCTCTCTTGGACAGAACTGTAGAGCTAATTTCTAGTTAACCATTGTATTATGTTCTTCCTACCCACACAATAGATAGTAAGCTCTTCGGAGCAGGGACTCCTTTTCCTAAATGTTACTTTTATGTCTGAGGCACTTCTTCCCATTATGTGTTATTTATATTATTTATTATTTATATGATTGTCACGTATATTACTGCTGTGACGCGCTATGTACATTGATGTATAAATAAAGACATACATACATGCATACCAAGAAAGCTGTTAAAACTTTATCCCACTGGCTATTTTTATGGAACATGTCCCAGTACAATGCATAGCTCATTTTACAGGTTTTCTGTGTCATAAAGTAACGGATGTACAACCTTGAATGCATTTATCTCCTGAAAATAAAAATAAATTGCTTAGATCTTTATTGCGGTGGTGTCCGCACAAATGCACGTAGTAAAACCTGGATTATCATTGCTGTTTTATGTGACTAATCCATATTTGTAACTGATGAAATCCCTTTTTTGTTAATGTTTCATTTTCTAAATTGATTGGCAATCATATATATGCCAATTGGTTGGGGTTGATAACACAGTTGTGAGATTACTTTACTATGTTAATATGTTTCTGTAGTAATAATTGTGATACCATTGCAGTGTTTTTTTTCTTTTTGCCTGTCATGTAAGAATGTTCAGAGGCATTGTTCTAAGAATAGAAAAGAGAAAAGTTCAGTGGGTTATTTTTACATCTACCACAAATTCCTTCCAGCAAGGAACTCCCTTGTTCTAAGAATGGAAATCTAGGAGGTTTTAATGCTTTCTTTAAATATGTGGTTTTTACTTTACCATCTTGTAATAGTTCCTAGTTGATGGCACCATGCAATTACAGTATAACTCTAAAAATGAACAACAGGTATAATCAGTTAGATGTACAGTTACTGTAACTGTTTGCCAACCTAAATTGTAGAGACAAATAATTCTGAGTGCTCTACAGTAATGATGTCGCAAACCGAATAAGCTCAGGAAATCCCGCAATGGTATGCAGTAACCGAGAGAAATTACCTTTCCACTGCTGGTAGATGTAGCGGAAGTAAGAGGAGGACACATATATAGGGAAAAGAAATGAACCAGCCCAGTTAAGCCAGTGAAAGGCAAATGTGTTATCCTCACGGGATGACTGCAGCTAGACTTCTCACTCGGTGTCTCCGGTATGCTCGGTGTGGAGCTGCTGCTGCTCACAATAAATCACTGTCTTCTCCTCCGGTTAGTTCAGCGTTCCTGGATCAAATGTTGTGGAGGGATCTGTGACCCCCGTGTGCGTCACTCCAATCGCAGAATATCAAGAAAAAGGTTTGGGATCGGAGGAACTGCTGCCCCTTATGAAAAAAATCGGAACTCACCAGCGATGAAAAAATAAAAAAGTTTATTGACTACAGTACATTTTAAAAATTATACAAGAAACTCCTCTAACACCAACTCTGGCACTTTCTCAAGGATTATGAGAAAGAACCAGAGTTGGCGTGAAATGCGTGGGAGAAGATTTTTTGCAAAACAGAAGGGAGGCCCCTGCTCAACCCTGTAATAACGTATGTAAGGATCCGGGAGTTACGCCACTCTCGGCACGCTCCCGGCTTACATCGGCCCGCGACCGGGGGCTCCACTCCCTGCAACTCATCAGTTGGCCCCCCCTCCAGCAACCGCCGTACTACATGCACGCAGCTAAATGGGGAATCTCCTGGTCCGGAATCGGCGGGTGGCACACGTTCGGGATGCACACATAATGCGCGCATGGACCGCGTCACCTATCATCGTCTGCAATCCTTCCCGCACCTGTCTCCTGCACCACTTCAGCCAATCACAGCCTGTACTGAGGATGCGCCTTGACTTTGTCCGTCCACTTATTGGTCATTGCTCCCTATATATGCTCAGCCTGCCCTCTGGCAAATTGGCTGAGCATAAACATTTGTTGTTTCGAAGTGTTCACTGCTACCCTTGCCTCTACAGTCTTGTCTTGTAATCTTGGTTCCTAGCTACTGTGTTCCTGACCTGGCTATCTCTTGGACTCCGCTCTTCTATACTCCTGACCGCGTCTACCAACGACAATCCGCACCTCTCCAACCCAGACTTCGGCAAACGTACCACGACTACTCTCATCTCTTCAACCCTGACCATGGCTAATAGTACCTGCAACAATCCGCACCTCTCCAACCCAGACCTCGGCAAGTATCTTGACTATCCTTACCTTTCCAACCCCGACCCGGCTACCTCAACCAATCTACACTCCAGACGTGCCCACGCGGCTGTGGGTGGCGTTATATATCTATCCCCACCTCGGCCTCGCGGTCACGCCTTGTTTGTGGTGAGCACTCTGTTACAATGTACTAGAGGGGTGCTATCTGGGAAAGTAACTATAGAAAAACACGCAAGAGAAAGAATCCCTAATGATGCCCACTCCTCTACTAATAATGAAAATAAATACATTTTATTCTATATAGAAAGAAACACAAAAAACTATTTATAACCTCAAGTAGTGCCTGTGTGCTTAGTGAATATTTACTACTTCACATGATGTGGTTAATAATGTATGTCCCAATAGTAGGCTATAGTAACAAAATCCTAATGCTAATATATTGCTAGAATAATTTTCTCATACTCCGTTAGAATAGAACTTTTGCTTATAAATGTGCAACACTTAAGTCAGAGGATATAAAAGAGGCAAATACCCCCCTGTTAATAGCCTGTGAGAGAAAAATACAGGATCACAGCTCCATGGTTAACCTATTAATACAATACGAGACTGTGATGCCTCATGTATATAGGACCTAGGCTGTGATGGAGAGGGCTGGTAATAGTCTGGTATTACACCTTAGTTGGTCGAACACCTCAACCAGGCCTAAACTGCCGAGGATGATGAAGATGAACTCTTGGCCCAGTTCCCTGCTATCCGCCAGAAGGAGGGAGAAGAGCTGTCCACGTTTCTCCAACGCTTACAACTATCCTTATGGGGATTACTCTCCAAGAATGTCATTCTTGCCACAGTAGTGAATGAGTACAGATTCAAGCAACTCATGAAAGGATCTCTACCCTCGCACCCTATAGTTCTTACAATGCGAGGCGCCCCTCGGGCCGAGAAACCCACCAACTTCCTGGAGTTGCTGGGCCATATAAGGAAGCAGAAGGTTCAATTGCATTTCCACACTCTCAAGACATATCGGGAATCTTCCAAAGGAGAGAACAAAGCAACTCCCTCCAAGAAGTCTAGAACGAAGTAGAATGCTGAGGACAATAACCACCAGGGTCCTTCACGACAGGCCCCCTCGGCGCTCGGCTCCTAACCCTGGCTTCACTGCGACCCAAAGCAACCATTGCTTTAACTGCCACCAAGAGGGTCACTTCGCTTGGGACTGCCCGAAGTCAGACACTTTCACCCCAGGGGCCATGGCCTTCACCGTGCAGAACAGCCGTTCACATCCTCGGATAGTGCCTGCGCCTAGTCCCGAAAAGGAGGCCCCATCAGATGCCTACAATCGAGTAGGACTTGCGGCCATAGTAAGAGTACTAGTGGAGGGCATCTACTCTTCTGCGTTGCTGGACATTGGGTCGCAAGTGACCATCATCTACGGCTATTCTACAACCTGCATCTAAAGCATCTGTCTATGCAGTTGTCCGAGAAGATGAAAATTATGGGGTCTTAGTAGAGAAGACTACCCCACTGATGGCGTGATTCAAGTGTGGTTGGATATACCGCAGCTCAATACCAACAAAACCCACCCCATGGAAATGGAAGCCTTGATATGTTCCAGGCCCCGGGAACACCAAAATTCCCCCATCATATTGGGGACCAAAGCAGATGTGGTGATAGCCCTGATCCGGGCCTATCTGCAAGAGGATCTACCCAGAAACGCCTTGGCAAATAGCCGCAACCCTGCGAACACTGTCCGGGGACAAATGGACGTCCGCCTGCGAGAAGGCCTGTCTTGGCCTATGCAGACCTGGAGCAACCGTACATCCTACATGTGGATGTCAGCTTCAACAGGCTGGGAGCAGTATTACACCACAAATACCCTGCAGGCCTCCGGTCGGTAGCGTATGTGAGTGGCAGCCTAACGGCGAGCGAGTAGAACTACCCAGTCCATAAACTGGAATAACTAGAGCTCAAGTGGGCTATTGTTGATAAGCTTTCCGATTATCTTTACGGGGTTTCCTTTGACGTGCGAACATCGGAACCGATGCTGTGTCCAGAAGGCCTGGACTGAGTGCAACGCCAGACGATGGCCCGTGGGAAGAAATTCCTGGCCCTGGGATTCGGGCCATATGCTCCACAGCTGCTATCGTGGAGGACAAAGTAGCCTTTTCCGAACTCAGAGTAGCTGACTCATTGGGATGTCAGTCAAAGGCACTTCCTGCAGCATACTGCCATCCAGAAGGCATATCCATCACGCAAGATACCATAATGAGGTGAAAGGAATTAGGGATACACCAGATGCAAAACCAGGTGGCCAAAGCCATACGTCGGGCCATCCAAGAAAACAACCCTTAGTGAAGCGTGCTCCCGCCGACATGGTAGTCGTCATCATGAGTTGAATGGTACAAGGCATGGACCATGGCCTTCTCTACCGGGTTTCTCCTATCACAACCATCCCAATAGGAGACAACTCGTCCTGCCCAGAAGCTTGCAGAACCATGTCCTATGATCTCTGCACGATGATCACGAGCACCTGAGAGTGGACAAAACATTTGGACTAGTAAAAGATAGGTTTTTCTGGCCCAAGAAGTGGGAATCAGTGTAGCGCCATTGCCGGAAGTGTCGGCTGTACATACAGCGAAAACACTGCCTACACGCCCTGGCCCAATGGGCCACTTAAAGAGCTCTTGTCCCATGGGCGTAGTCTGCATGGAAGCAGACTCAAAGGGTATCGGGAACACCCTGGTAGTAAGAGACTATTACACTCGATATGTTCAAGCGTTCTCTACTAAAGACAAGAAAGCTCTCACAGTCGCCATAGTACTGTGGGAGAAGTTCTTTATCCATTATGGGTTTCCTAATCGGATGCACTCCGATTAAGGGAGAGAGTTCGAGAGCAAGTTAATCAAAGAACTTCTAAAACTGCTCAATATCGAGAAGTCTCGTACGACTCCCTATCACACTGAAGGAGATGCCCTTCCGGAAAGGTTCAACTGAACTCGACTGGATATGTTAGGCACTCTGAAGGGTTCAGAGAAGTCCGGACGGAGCAAGCATGTCGAGCCGTTAGTACATGGTAATGTACTGGTAATATGCCCCTTTAGGATATAGATAAAAACAATGACAGACAATGCATTTTTTGGCAAATGCTTGTTTTAAATTAATGGTTATGTTTTATATTTCTGTTTATTGTTTGGAGTTAATTGTTATGTATTTGTAGGGCTTGTTTTTATTACATTTTCAGATTTTAGGCATTTAATTTAATTCTTATGTTTGTTAGGGGTTACATTTCTTTTATTGTTGGGTATTTTTGGGCCTTTTGATTTTTTTTTATGTTGCCCATTGACTGCTAAAGTGGTTTATCATGCCCATATTATATGGGCATAATGTACCACTGTGTAAATCAATGGGTAGAGCGTGGGGGTTCTTGTGCTGGGGTGGGTGGTTAGGCCTCCCGGGTGGGTAGTGGGGAAGGGAGGTTTAACCCCTTAATTACTATAGTGGTTAATAACCGGTTAGGGGCCATTTGATTGTATTTTTTCTTGTTGTGTAGCTGCCAACAGAGGACATGGAAGCAGAGGATGATGAGGATGATTATGGCCTTCACCCTGCCAGGGGTAAGTAGAAGTTTTATTTACTTTATACTGCTGTATAGTGTTTTATTTTGAATGGGAAAATTCACTATTATCCATATCTGGATAATAGTAATTTTGCCCATTACTGTGCTGTATGTGTTGGGGGTAGAGGAGGTGGGTATTAGGGTTGTTGTGTTTTTCAATGTTTATTATGTGTAGCGGTGATGGGTGAAGGGGGTATTTGGCTCGCGGTGGGTATTTATACCTACTGGGTGGGTAGCGAGAGGGTTAAGGCCTTCATTATCATAGCAGTATGAACCGCTATGGTAATTAAGGGGTTAACGCCTCCCGCAACCCCCCTTCAAGACCTAAACACCCTCCATGGGCCAAATACTACCTCCACCAACCCCCGCTACCCACAATAAACATGGTACTGGTAGTTAATTCCTTCATTGCCTTAGCGGTTAGCCGCTAAGTTAATGAAGCTGCCAGTAAATGCATTTTTATTGCATCGGATTGATGCCGGGGGTCTCCGGGGCTGGTATTAATGTGTATCAGCTCCGGAGACCCCCGGCTTTTATACGAGGCAGGAAAAATGCATTTTTTTTTCAAACTCCTACTCTTAGATCCCATCTCGCCACCCTTGGGCTGTGCGAGATGAATTTTTGATAAACCCGCAATTACAGAGCTCCGATTATCTAATCGGAGCTACCAGAATATTGCGATTTCAGAAAAAATGCAATTTGTAGATGTTTTGCAGCTTCAGAGCGGTGTCTGGCCAGGAGTGGGAACTCTGCAAAAAAATGCTTTCCCAGTGCGATTTAACCAACTCATCGAGGCTTTCTGAATAGCTACCTAGCAAAATTTTGCGATAGCTGCTCAAAATCCTTGGGTTTTGAGCTTGCTAAGATTCTGTATGATCCTATATTTATACTTATGTAGCCATGCATATCAATGGTCTGCAGTAGTCTCCCCTGCTGGTAGCAAAACCTGGTAAGTTACAGGAATGCCAGCAGTAATCATGGAGGTTTGCCCTCACACCCTGGTGAGGTGCCCTATGTATGGAGGGGAGTGGCTACATGCTCTGAGTCCACAGTTAGTGACATCAGAGATGTGCCTGCCTCCTAAGGTATATAAGGCACAGCACTGCCAAAAGTTAGTTGTTGATGCTGCGAGTTGGAAAGAGAATTAGGAGGATGGCGGGAAGGCCTGGTGCCCACTGGTGCCGTAACTAGTGGCACTGTTCTATAGCAAGCCATATCAAGTTAAAGAAGGCCAACTGTGTCCAGGAACCTGGCACAGGGTGATCTCCCTGCGAGGGAGAGGGGATCCCACTCCATTGGGAGGGCATACCTTTTAAAGGGACGCATGAATCGATGTGTGGCTGAGCTGCTGACTGCGAGGGGCAGCTGGCCCAAACCACAAGATCAATAAAGATGGCTTGTTCAACGAGAACCCCATGGTATGAGTCTGCAATTACTCTTCAGGGGCAATCACCACCAAGAAGGAGTTCCTCATCAAAACCATCTTCCTGCGGACCCAGAGATCCTGATGAGGTGGAGGCGCTGCACTGGTTATAGGTAGGACTTGCACACACTACCTCAGCTGCCTGTCTGGGTTGGCATCCCTGAATACCATCATGCGGGAGACTCAGGAGTCCTGTTGCCTACAGGTGCACCACCAGACACGACCACGTAATGGGGGCTAGTTAGACCACAGGGGCCAATATGAGATTGGGGGGGTCAGACTAGTAGGGAATACCAGTTACACTTACATTTACAGTAGATTTATACAGGGGAAGACCATCTCCCCTCCCCCTGTGAAGCATTTAGCAATTATGTATCATAGGGGGGAATGAAATTTCTTCTTGACTCGAGTAATGGCAATCAGGTTTCTCATGGGATAACTCCTTTTGTCATTTGCACTTTTCTTAGGATGAAACATTACTTGTATTGACCTTAAATATATTTGTAACTAGTAACCATATCACCTCTTAGACGCCTGTTTTCTAAAGTAAACCATTCCAAAGGGGATAGCACTTTATGACATCCCCTTCATTCATTTGGTGGTTCTTTCATGCCCTTTTTCCAGTTCCATGGTGTCGTTTTTTTTTAATGGAATGGTGCCCAAAACATCATGTTGACTTCCTTTCCATCTATGTGCCCTGCTTTATGCATTTAAACAGGGGTGAGCTAAGTTTCTGCGCTGCGCCCCCCTGTCTGCCAGCCCCAGCACTCGCGCCTCTCCCTTTCCTGTGAACCGGCATCAAATGACACCGCTGGTCATGTGATGTCATGTGACCCCGTGGCATATTTTGACGCACGTAAACATGGCGATGTGTCACATCACATGACCCCAATGACCATGGCGACACGTCGCATCACAGAAGCTGTCTGAATCCTGGTAAATTGAGGTTGCAGAGGCCCCGCGATGTCCTCCGGCATTTAATTTAAATGTCTTAGGGAAGAGCGCGGGTTCTCTGCAACCACCACGCCCCCCCCCCAAAAAAAATCCCAAAGGCGCGCCCCCCTGTTTGCGCACCCCTGCATTAAAACATCCTTTTAGTCTTTGCAGCTACGGCCTGACATGGAGACCTATTGCTAAACCCAGTGTCGCCAACAGAAATCTTGGAGCCCAGGACAAATTAAAGGACCACCCCCCACCCAGTTAATCCCTCTCACCCTGTTAATTCCCCTCACCTCCCCCCTCATTAATCCCTCTCATCCTGTTAATTCCCCCCACCTCCCCCCTCATTAATCCCCCAATCCTACACTGCACTTGGGATCCCTGAGAGTTGGAGACCAAGATATGGGTCTGAAGGGTGGGGAGTTGGGCAGGGAAGGAGATAAGGGCCTGAATGTGAATGGGGAGAAGAGGGGAAAGGAGGGGTGGAGAGTAGAGGGGAAAGGGGTGGAGAAGAGAGGAGAGGGTGTGGTAGTTACTGAATTTACACTCCTTAGTGCTGGCACCTGCAGGGACATACAGGGACCACTGTCTATAAATGCAAATGTGCTTTCTATGAAAACACAGGAACACGTGAGGCGTTTAGCTGGAGTGCATTGGTGGCATCACCCAGTGCCTCTGGCATGATACATAGCAGGGCTCTGGAACAACATGGTTAAGTTAAAGGTAGGAAGTAGTACAGTAATGTCTGGAAAAGGTTGCTAAATAAATAGTAATCCCGGTTCACAAGGAGGTCTGGTCACAAGAAGTTCATCCCAGTCCCCGGGAAGGTTCCAGAGACTGCCAGCTAATGTCAGCATTCACTGGAAGCTTCCAGGGTTAACTGGACTGCAGAAAACATCAATATTATTGCAGTCTCCCCCCTTATCAACTTACCTAAATGTACTAATTTAACCCCTTCAGTTGCATAAATCCTTAACAAGTAACTTACAGTTTATAACAGGGTCCCACCCTTGAAGTCAAAGCTGTATTTCCACTGCTCTCAAGCCCCTAGGCTTAATGCAGTTACACTCTAACTATAGCTAATTAACCTGCCTATTACTTTTGGGAAGGGTTATTAAACGTTGATATACTGTATCTATGAGGGTTTCATTTATTGTTGCAGAGACTTGGTCTAAATTATAAGACATTTCTTAGAATGCATTAGTGTCCATATTTAAGAGCCACATTAACAAAAATAAGTAATCCAGCCTGTAATAGGTTTATTAGGATCTTTACTTAGCTGGTAGTCAGGTTTAACAGGAACAGCATCAACTGGTCTCTCCAGAATCGGAATGTTTACAGTTTACACTGTATACTGTGTACTGTGTATGGTGTGCGGTGTTTTAGAGACTGGAAAAGGCTGGTGAGATGTGAGGTATACTAGATATACTCATACTCAGGTATAGCAGGTATGGGAAATAAATCCCTGTAGGTGCTACAAATGTCTCTGCAGTATTGTGCAATATAGCATAGGAGTCCAGGCAAGAGTTAACTTCTTATGCAGTATATTTAGGCATTGAGTGCTCACTTGATGGCCGTATGATAGGGTAATATAAAGAGTGGTATGCAGGCACCACAGTGGGTGTGTGAAATGTACACTCATTGAAGAGAGCACACCCCACACCCACTTATGGGACAGCACCCCTCAACCCATAGGCATGAGACATAATAATGACATGAATTGTAGAACTGCAATCACAGAAATAAGTAACTCACGAAACCTTCCTGGACAGGTGTAGCGTGCCCCCTTCCGAAATGATGAATCCAAGTAGAGAAGAAAGTGGTGGAGCACTGCTGAAAAAATGAAAGGGCTGGAGGCTGCTTGCAAATTAAAAAATGCTTTCATTTATGGCATTAGTAGACCGGGCTACAAATAAGGTACCTCTGACGCGTTTTGCGCTATAGGAGTGCTTTATCAAAGAGTAAATACTAATGCCATAAATTAAAAGCATTGGATACTCATACTCAGATACATCTGGTAAATCAGGGCTTATAACACAACATTACCTAAAACAGGAACGGGTGTTACATTCCCTGAATAACATGGAAAACAGCAAAAACAGCGTCATAGGGTTAATGTTACATTATGTAAGATAATGTTATGCTGTCTTACAATAACGTGATGTTAAGTACTTTTTAGTGTTACTCCGATCCAGAATCTTAAATAGGTCTTTAGCTCGAGTTGAGAAAGAGGGGAGAGGAGAGGGAAATAACACTGGAGATAACACTATATGATTTAAATCATGCCTAACTGAGGTATTACACCCATACACACAATCTAAAAACTCTATTTCAGGGTTTGGATGGGAATAATGGCAAGTTTAGGTATGACTTAACTAATGTAGCATGATGTCCCCAGACTTAACAGCAGGCCCGTCAAACTCAGAATAGCTTGGGGACCAAGTCTTTAGACCAACTGTAAGACACAGGCCGCACTAGATTTTTTTTAAAAACAGCCACTATAACCTACAGTAAGTGTATATTTTTTCTTGCGCTTTTCTTATTAAAAATATATAAACTACAGCCCCCAAAAGGGGGAGCTTTGTGAGCATGGGAAATTGGAACTTACCAATAGGAACTGATCCGACGGGGATAGCACCCCAATTTCACATCCCACTATTATAGATGCCTCGCTGCCAGGGAAGAACAATGCTTTACTTTGGAAGTGTGATTCTCCCAACATGAGCCCGCCCTTCCTCATCGTTCATAAGCATAGCACCTGTCCCCAAACAAAGGCTATCCCTCTGACTCACTGTATGCTGACCACTTGACCATTTTTAATTCCCTAAGTATACAATGAGGCACACAATACTACAAACAAAACCACAAGGGCATAATAAATATGATACACATTACACAGCAACAATGTTTCAGATACCGAACCATTTTGTAGTCCTGAGATGGCTAGTTAACCCTATAGCCATATTATACTTTAGGAATATACTTTTCATTATCTGATTGGCTGCTATTGAGAGGCAGGGCCTCCAAGAGGGGGGAGAGCCGGCCGGCGTTAGAATACTTTGCCTCCCTCACTGACACTGTCTCACGCCGAGCCTCTGATGTCGGTGCGCACTGGAAACTGGGCCTGGCTCGGCGTGGGACAGTGTCAGTGAGGGAGGCCCGCAGCTGGGGAGAGCCAGGGCCCGGTGGTAACGAGAAGAGCGGCAGCCAGGCAAAGAAGGACCCAACTGCTATGTCCAGCCGCCAGGCCCCGGCTCTCTCCAGCTGCGAGCTTCCCTCACTGTCCCACGCACATCCTACGCCTAATGGCATATGTCCCTATTGGCACATGTCCCACGCCTATCGGCACATGCACCGGCATGAGAGAGAGACCCGGCGTTGGACAGGGAGGGAGGCCTGCATAGCATGGGAGAGGGGGAAGCCTGGCAAGAGGCCAGCAGCAGCTGGGGGAGGGCCAGGCCTGAGACCATTCCCAAGGTAGGTAAGTCTGGAATTTGTATTTATTTGAGGGGTTGTTTAAAAAAAAAAAATGCATTTGGGGGTGGGTTTTTTTCTGTATGTATTTGGGGTGAGTTTTTTTCTGTATGTATTTTGGGGATGCTTTTTTTTGTACAGATGCAGCCACGAGTATTAGAACTCTTGTGTGGGAAATTCTGGGGCAGTCTCAGAGTAAATGCCTCAACATTCCTGTGAGATTCTTAATGGCCCATAAGATTAACATGGCAGGGGTCCCTGCAGTCTCATTCAGTCCCATATATAGTTTTTCTCCCCACTTTCCAGGCCCATACAGTATCTATTTCCCCTCCCTTGTTCCGAATTTGTCTCCCTCTCAGGCCCATACAGCATATAGCCCTTCTTCCCCTTTTCCATGCCCACATCTATCTCACCTTTTCTCCTGGGCCATGTGATTTCTTTTGGCAGCCCTGGGAGACCATGTGTGACCCGGGAAGTCCAGGGTGATGACACCATTCTGCTGAAGTAGAAGGTAAAGATATGCAGAAAAGGTGCTCGCTGTTTTGAGAGAGGGTTTATCTCCCCAACCCCTCCTCAAATGCATATCTATTTCTCCTTCCCTCCTCCCCAGGTCCATACAAATCTTTCTAGCCTCCCCAGGCCCATATCTAACTAACTTACCCTCCCCAGGCCCATACTATCTCTCCCCCCTTCACAAGTCCATACCTATCTCTCTCCCACCCATCCCCATATCTATATTTTCTCTCACCCCTCCCCAGACCCATATCTATCTGTAATCTCCCCCCTCTCCTCAAGACCATATGTAGCACTTCTCCCCTCCCCCAGGTCCAAATGATATAAGAATATCACTGTCAGGAAGCAGGGCTCACGCAACACCTCCTTACCTGCCTCGGAGGTCGTTGCTGCCGCCCCTCGCTCCCCACTGACATGTCCTCGGCATGGGACTCGGCGATCTCGCCCGACACCGGTTCTTGCATCCGTCATCTTGTTGGGGTGCGCGCAGGAAGATCTTACACAGCGCATGCCTCCGGCAGTAATTTATTCACTCCTCCGTTCTTCTAGTCACGCCCCCCGTGTACAGCTGCACCCCCGCTCCTGCTCTCACACTCCACAGCTGATCACAGGCAAGGATCATAGCCTGCACCAGTCACAAGGCGCTCCATGGCACACCCCTGCTCTGCCTCCTTCCCTGATTGGTCCCTCCACGTATATTACCCCTGTTCTCCCTGGGAATCATTGCTCTGCATAGCTTGTGCTAGTTGGGCTAGTATTCGTGTGTGCTCTTTCTTCGTATTCTTCAGGTTTGACCCGGCTTGGCTTTCTACTCTTCCTCTGGCTCTGGACCCCGGCTTACTCCTCACGACGCAGTCTCTCTCCGCCTTTTGATCTCGGCTCACTCCTCTACCTCCCGGACTTCTGGCACCCTCGACCCCCGGCTACGGCAATCACCACGATTCTTCTACCTCTGGACACGGCAAGTACCTTTGGTTCCCTTACTAAAGACTCCTGGCCTGGCAACTATTACCACACTCCGGACATGCCCCTTTGCTGCGTGGTATTATACTTTCCACCTCAGTCTTGGGACGGGTCTGGTCTGCGAGCAGCACTACCGTGACAATATGCAGAGCCCAACCGATGCAGACCAGATCGAGTCTGATGAACCTACCTTAGACCAAATTCTCTCGGCCCTGGTGGTACAGAACCAAACCATGTCCAACCAGATCTCTGACCTAGCTCAACGGCTAACCAACCTTTCTCTCCAGGGTGCACCACCTGACGTTTTCTCCCTGTCTCAGCCCGGATCTCTTGGCGCAGCCACACCCGAGACCAAGATACCCGCACCTAAACCCTACGCTGGTGATCCGCAGGCCTGCCGCGGATTCCTAAACCAGTGTGAGGTTCAATTCGAGATGGCGCCTCTTCAGTTCACCACGGGACGTAAGAAAGTGGCGTATGTGTACTCCCTCTTGACTGGTGGCGCCCTGGCGTGGGCTTCTCCGATTTGGGAATTACGGCCAGAGATAACCCAAGACTATGCTCTCTTTCGTCAGGAGTTTCAGCAGGTGTTTGACACTCCCGCACGCCAGGATACGGCTTCTTCTTCCCTTCTTCTTTTGTCACAGGGGCACCGTTCCGTGGCCAGATATGCTCTGGAATTCCGGACCCTAGCAGCTGAGACCTGTTGGAACCAAGAGGCACTCATCGCCGTCTTCTGGCAGGGGTTATCGGATACAGTAAAGGACGAACTCGACGCTCATCCCAGGCCAGGAGCGTTGGAGAAATTGATTGCTCAGGCTATTCGGATGGATCAGCGCCTCCAGGAACGACGCTCTGAACGCCGACGTCCTCGTTTTGTGCCTCTGGTCGCCACCTTTCCTAGTTTTTTTCTGGTTTCAAGATCTCAGTCATCTCGGTGCCCAGCCCTGGAACCTCCGGAGCCCATGCAACTGGGGACTCAACAGACCCGCCCACCTATACAACAACTCCGAAGGGACCGTGGGCTGTACTTCTATTGCAGATCCCCTGAACACCTGATTCAGAATTGTCCCCTGCGTCCGGGAAATGACTCCACCCAGTGAGTATAAAGGGGCTCTACCTGGGTGCCATTTCTCCTTGCACTCTTTCCAGTGACGAGCTCCCAAAGAAGCTTTTCATTCCAGTCACTCTTTCGGGCCCATCATTTTGCGCCTCTGCGGCCGCCTTTGTTGATTCCGGAGCAGGTGGGAACTTTGTGAATCAGGAATTCACGAAGCTTAATAATATTCCACTCATTAGGAAGAGAGTACCCATTGGACTAGAAGGGATCGACGGTCGACCCTTGAACCCGGCCTTCATTTCCCTCGAGACGATTCCCCTAACCTTATCTTCCACGATGGCCACACTGAAACCCTTACGTTGGATGTGATTCATTCCCCTGGGACCCAGGTAACCCTTGGCCTACACAAAAAACAAAACTGTGCGCTACTACCTAACTACCTATAAAGTTTAAATGTATAAATATATACAGTTCAGTGACTATACCATCAATTTAGTGATAAAAAATGTATAAAAAATTAAACCACAACTCCCACAGTGAGATAATTATACATTAAATAATAAGTGCCACATAACCATGTTGGGGATAATGGCGTCTGCAGCTGTAAACGCAGGGGTGGCTCAGCACCCCACACACACTAAGAGAATGGAAACAAAAGAAAACAGCGCACAACGCCAAATAGTGAAGCAAATTCAACAATATATTATAGAATTAAAAAGGGGGTAATATATCTGCGTACATCAAAAAAGTTGGTAAAAGGCATGTAGTGTGTATCACACTGTTTACCACTCGGCAGCTGTTAACTGTAGAATCGGGTGCTTGCTTCCCTCTGCTGCTGCAGCTCAGTTGATTCTGGGGCAGGACGTCAGTCTTTTCACTCCCAAGGGGATTTCCCTTCATGCAGCCAGGTTCAGCAGCTGGTACTGGGGCTCGGTGAAATCGCTCCTGCTTCCTGGCCGATATGAAGCTGCTCCTGTACCTCGGCAGGTGTATCCTCTGCACAGAGGTTAAAACGCAGCTTGCTGGGGTCCCTCAGCTTGCCACGATGCCGCTCCGTCGCGGGACGCTGTGTAAGGACGTCACTGTCTACACAGCAGTGGTGGATTCAATAGGGAAGTTTGAACAGTCTTACAAAGTCTCTCACAAGTGTCCAAAACAGCACACAGGATGAAATAAAAACAGGACAGGCCAATACATAGACAAAGGCCAATGTAAGCAGATATAAGGTAATAGAATGTTACATCCAACTAGTTTCGTAGAATTAACTACTTAATATTCATCTAAAAACTCCTACACCAAAATTGGCACCTAAATTTCTGGGACCCTTTTCCATACTGGAACAAATTAACCCTCTCTCCTTCCGTCTACAACTTCCACCAGCAATGAAGATACCGAACGTTATTGAAGCCTTTTGTACAGAGAACTCTCTTTCCAGATTATACTCGTAGACCCGACCCTGTGATTGTTCAAGGACACGAGGAGTACGAAATACAGTCTATAGTGGACTCACGTCTCTCCAGGGGGAAGGTCCAGTTTCTCGTACAGTGGAAGGGCTATGGTCCGGAGGAACACACCTGGCTGTCTTGATGTCATATTCACGCCCCTACACTTCCACAAGAAGTATCCGTTAAAGCCTTGGAAGGATTGTCCAGAGTCCAATCCTCGAGGGGGGGGGTACTGTCAGGAAGCAGGGCTCACGCAACACCTCCTTACCTGCCTCGGAGGTCGTTGCTGCCGCCCCTCGCTCCCCACTGATGTGTCCTCGGCGTGGGACTCGGCGATCTCGCCCGATGCCGGTTCTTGCGTCCGCCATCTTGTCGGGGCGCGCGCAGGAGGATCTTACACAGCGCGCATCTCCGGCTGTAATTTATTCACTCCTCCGGCCTTCTATCCACGCCCCTCGTGTACAGCTGCAGCCCCGCTCCTGCTCTCACACTCCACAGCTGATCACAGGCAAGGATCACAGCCTGCACCAGTCACAAGGCGCTCCACGGCACACCTCCCCTCTGCCTCCTTCCCTGATTGGTCCCTCCACGTATATTACCCCTGTTCTCCCTGGGAATCATTGCTCTGCATAGCTTGTGCTAGTTGGGCTAGTATTCGTGTGTGCTCTTTCTTCGTATTCTTCAGGTTTGACCCGGCTTGGCTTTCTACTCTTCCTCTGGCTCTGGACCCCGGCTTACTCCTCACGATGCAGTCTCTCTCCGCCCTTCGATCTCGGCTCGCTCCTCTACCTCCCGGACCTCTGGCACCCTCGACCCCCGGCTATGGCAATCACCACGATTCTTCTACCTCCCGACACGGCAAGTACCTTTGGTTCCCTTACTAAAGATTCCTGGCCTGGCAACAAATCTACCACACTCCGGACATGCCCCTCTGCTGTGGGTGCGTGGTATTATACTTTCCACCTCAGTCTTGGGACGGGTCTGGTCTGCGGGCAGCACTACCGTGACAATCACCCACCACCCTGTAGCACTGATTAGTACAGTAAATATGGCTCATAGTTTATAACAGTAACTGTCCCTTCAGGAAAGGGCCATCACCTGGCAAGAGCGCAAATATATTGGACGTAGCACATTTTGCAGCTAAAGGGCTCAGATGTTTTTTTTTAACATGCATTTAAGCACTGACACCAATTAAATAATTCCCCTATTCCTTCATGTATGATTAAAAAATGAGACTCAAATATTTATTCACTTAAAAAAATAGCTTGTGGTAAATCCTTAAGATGTTAGATTGGATTCTATAAATGGATGTGAGATTTTACCCAGACTCCATACAGGTACATCCACTTATGTCCTCTGGCCAGGAAGCATTAAAAGTAACACCCTCAATTAACCACTAAAATATCAAGATAAAAACATGTTCTGTTACTGTGGGCTCTTCTGTGGTTGAACTAAGGTGTGTTTTCTGGAATATAAACAAAATCCTAGATATTTAATTACACTTGGTTTCTAAGATAGTGTTTTATATATATATTTACATGAGTCATATTCAGAGAATAATATGACGAAACCAGGCTCCGATCAATTTAACTGATGAAATGTAAAAATCCAAATTGCTGTGTGTACTCTTTTCTACTAAGTCTCTTACATTATAGTTACCTTTCTTACAATGAAAATGATTTTATGGTAATACTGTACATTAGGAGGGAAAAGTAAACCCTCCACTTCCAAACAGGATAGCGACACGGACAAGTTGCACATGTGAAGGCGCCTGCCATGTACGTAACAACATCTCTACCATTTTTAAAGGTTGTTTCATAACTTAAGATGTGTTTAAAATCTAGGACCAAAAGTTTTACTGCAACAAATATCAGAAGATACACAATAGACATATAATTTGATATGGACTTCTAACAAACTGAAAAAGAGGGCTGCATTGAAATTCAAATGGCAGATTTGCAGTGGTCACCGGTGAGTTATAGAGTTACGTTTTCCAAAATTTCCCAGTGGTGGGAGTCATTATATAAAACTCTTTTATGTAACTAAAAAAGAGGGTTTGCAATCAAGGTGATAAAGTAAAGGCACTTTGCAAAACATTTTTCTGAGTGAGAACTACACCTTTCAATGAAATTATGTTGTATTTAAAATGTTTGAGTGCTGACTTCATAATGATTTACACGGACAAAGTTTCAAACAATGGGCTCAAAAACATTTGTACAGCCAGGGCAAGGTGAACACTTTAGGGCACAACGGTACACAAAAGAAGAGCCCAGAGCTCTCACTCAGGCTCTTTATAGGGCTGATTCAACATACGCCAATGTGTAAACAGAACGGGAATGGTGAAAACTGCCATGAAACAAACTGTCTGCTTCAGAGTATATTAAATTAGCCGTGTAACAAATATTTTACCCCCTCGCAGCGGGCCCGGCCCCATTGTGGGGCGGATCTTGTCCCTGTAGCCAGTGGGTACCTGACCTTACATACAGTACGTATTTAGCAAGGTAGCTCTCAGCAAATTGATTCATTCTCACTCTCCTCCCTCTCCTCTGTCTCTGGAAGTCTCTTACCCAGAGAATCATTCAAATTCCCTATCTCCCCATTTTTTAGATGCTTCTGAAAACTTATCTTTACAATGTAGGGATTCCGTTTTTTGGTTTTAACCGATTAAAACACAACCGAGCAAATCAGTGGGTGTTTTCGGTTAAAATGGATAAAGCTTTAAAATATAATTTTGCAGCCGATTATTTTAATTGGTGGGCATCTTCACGTGGTGTTGTTCCTGTGCCCTATAAAATGTGGCTGCCAGACAGCAGTGTGAAGATACCCAATGAAGTGAGGCAGCATCACCAGGTATTGCAACTTTCCCCTGCCCACCCAATACCCGCAGGCTCCCCCTTCCTCTCACTCAACATCCGAAGTTCCCCCGCTCAACATCAATGGGCTACTGCTCGGTACCAGTAGGACTGCCCTCAATCCCACTCAACACCCAAAAGATCCTGCTTCCTTCCCATGGCCCCCCTACCTGCCACTCGGTAACCACAGGCCCGACGACCTCAAACCCACAGACAATAGCTACCCCAACACTGAAATCTGAATTACTTAACTTTTCTTAACAGGAATATAGGGCTGTAAATCCTTGGCTATGTTACACGACAGCACAAGAACGCAACGTGAACCAGCCTGGCAGACTGTCAGGATCGCCTAGACCTCCTGCTTAGCCATAGTTCTTCTTTGTTCACTGGGTGTGCTGCTGTCTTCCGTTTCCTCTGGGTTCCTCTGTCTGCCTGTCTGTCTTCTTGTTGCTCCTGTCTCTGTCCTTTATAGCTTCTGCTTCCTGGTTGGTTCAATTGCCTTTGCTTCTAGTCAGACTCCTATGCACATGCCTCTGTCTTTGATTCTGATCTGTTCATGTACCTGTACCTGTATTATAGTCTGTTCACAGTAAAGGCCCTTGCTGGTAATCTGGCTTGTCCCTGTTTGTTCCCGTTCTCAGTCCCTGCCCCCAGACCTGTCCATGCTCCTTTGTCCTGTTCCAGTCTCCTCGTTGCTGACCTCTGCTTGTTACCTGACTTCGCTACCTGCCGCCTGCCTCGGACCACTGCTTGTTACCTGACTTCACTACCTGCCGCCTGCCTTGGACCCCTGCTTGTTACCTGACTTCGCTATCTGCCGCCTGCCTCTGATCTCTGCTTGTGACCCCCACTACGCTCGTGCTGTTCCGGCCACCGAGATCCTACCCGCCACAGGAGTCTCTCGTGACACAGACGGACTTCAACAATTGTGTTGGCATTCCTATTCAGCTTCATGCTGGCTGTCCTATCAGCAGAAATGAAAAGGAATTGCTACAGGTTAGCCCATAGCTACAGCTTTGGTGCAGAAACCCAATTTATCGCAGCACTGGATTCCTGTGGAGAAATGCCATGACAAAGTAAAACAGCTGATGAATATGCACTGGAGAACAAATATTTTACTGTGGAAGAATGGTAAAAGACATCTTGTTTGCAAATTTTGCACTCACTATTCTTGATTTAAAGAGAAAAACCACTTGCAGGATTAGGCTGCATCCATGCTGCCAAAGACCGCGCGGACTCATGCCTTAAGGCAGTGATCGTGCCCATAGACCGTGCGTGCGCGATAGCAGGAGGGGGCGAGCGGTGCGCGAGGAATCAGTTCAATCTGATTCCCCGGCGCGACAGTAAGGTCACGTGAGCGGTTCGCCCGATGTGGGCGAACCAGCCCTGTGATGCCCCTAGACATGCCCTCCCCACATCTAGCATGGCCAAAAAACGCTCCCGCTAAACGCGGGTGACGACACACACGCTCACGTCTCTGTGCCGTCTTCGGCAACATGGACGCAGCCTTAATGAGCTTGTCCTTTTCTGTCACTATTACTCATTTTAAATGTAAGCGTGAAGAAGAGAGAGGTGTGGCATATTAATTTGCTAGACAAAACAAAAATAGTGATAGACAGCACTCTTAATATCCGACAGTAATAAGCTAAATGCAGGGTGCAGACAAGAAACTAAAGAAGTGCCCCATTTCCTCCTAATCAATTACTAAAATATTAATAATAGTTGCAGCACTCACTGACTAATAGGACAAATCTCAAAAGCGGGATAAATGCCAAATCAAAAAATATATCTAATACAAGCACAAACTATATTCAGCTCAAACCCGTTATAGCGCGGTCCTCGGGGCCACCCGATCTGACCACGCTGTTACTGGTGTCGCGCTAATTAAAAAAAAATGGCCACCGCGTGGCTTTTCAGGGGGAGGGGGGAGGAGGGAGGAAGAGGTGGAGTGAGGCGCCGGCAGCCCTACACGTCCCCAAGCAGCCACCATAACTCCCCTCAGCAGCCACCGTAAATCCCCTGCACTTCAATAAGCAGTCTCACTTCCCCCCCCAGCCCCGCTCTGATCCCCCCCAGCCCCGTTCTGATCCCCCCGCTGCCAGCCCCGATCTGATCACAGCCCCGCTCCGGTCACAGCCCCACTCGCCCCGCTCCAATCACCCCCCACCAGCCCCGCTCCTATGCCAGCCCCGCTCCGACCCCCCCTGCTAGCCCCGCTCCGATCTCAGCAGCCGACACCAAAGGTAGGGAGAGGGAGGGGGGGGGGCTGTGAGTGTGTGTTGTGAGTGTGGTGTGTGCAGTGTGCAGTGTGCTTGGAGTGTGTGCTGTGAGTGTGTTCAGTGTGCTTGGAGTGTGTGCTGTGAGTGTATGCGGTGTGTGCAGTGTGCTGTGAGTGTATGTAGTGAGTGTGTGCAGTGTGCTGTGAGTGTGCGCAGTGTGCTGTGAGTTTGTGCAGTGTGCTGTGAGTGTGCTGTGAGTGTGTGCAGGGTGTGCAGGGTGCTGGGAGTGTGCTGGGAGTGTGTGTAGTGTGTGCTGGTGCTGTGAGTGTATGCAGTGTGCAATGAGTGTATGCAGTGTGCTGTGTGTTGTGAGTGTATGCAGTGTGCAGTGAGTGTATGCAGTGTGTGTGCAGGGTGCTGTGAGTGTGTGCAGTGTGTGCTGTGAGTGTGTGCAGTGTGCAGTGAGTGTATGCAGTGTGCTGTGAGTGTGTGCAGTGTGCTGTGAGTGTGTGCAGTGTGCTGTGAGTGTGTGCAGGGTGCTGTGAGTGTGTGCAGTGTGTGCTGGTGCTGTGAGTGTGTGCAGTATGTGCTGGTGCTGTGAATGTGTGCAGTGTGCTGTGAGTGTGCTGTGAGTGTGTGCAGGGTGCTGTGAGTGTGTGCAGTGTGTACTGGTGCTGTGAGTGTGTGCAGTGTGCTGTGAGTGTATGCAGTGTGCTGTGTGCTGTGAGTGTATGCAGTGTACAGTGAGTGTATGCAGTGTGTGTGCAGGGTGCTGTGAGTGTGTGCAGTGTGTGCTGTGAGTGTGTGCAGTGTGCAGTGTGTATGCAGTGTTCTGTGTGTGTGCAGTGTGTGCAGTGTGTGCAGTGTGTGCAGTGTGTGCAGTGTGTGCAGTGTGTGCAGTGTGTGCAGTGTGCAGTGTGCAGTGTGCAAATTGTTTTTAAAAATTTTTTTTTTTTTTAAATTCGGGGTCCATGCTCAAATCGCGTTATAGCGGATCACGCTATAACGGGGTTGAGCTGTACATGGAGCAGTGCGACACAAGCAAAATGATATAGCACAAAAAACTTAAAACATAGGTAGTATAGGGACATATCCCAGGGATAGGGAGTGGGAAAACAAGGGTAAGTGGGGGGAAAAAAGGGTGAAAAACAGGATAATAAGGGGGGCAACGTTTTGGGGAAAACCCCTTCCTCAGGCCCGTTCCTTCATGTCCCATGAGGACATGAGGTACTTCCCTTACCCCAGTAACCCCAAATATAGAGCAAATCCCCTAAAGCACAGAACAACTGATAACCTTCTAAGCAATAAGTGCTGAGAAAATATAATCCAGCAATAGCAAAGAGCATAAGTAAATGAGCAAAATAGTTCAAAATTAAACCACAGGGCATCTGACATCAATCTTGGTGTCTATCACTCTCTTCTCCTGCTGCAAGGTGTGGCACATTCATTTGCTAGAGCTATGGTCCATTCTGGGGTTAGTCTTCATCAGGGAGATGGTGCCATCGCTGAACTTTTAGGAAGCTCCGGCAGCACTCACTTTGCCAAAATCAAGCCAGGTGTATAAAAAGTACTTACCAGAAATGTATGCCGCTGATATTGAGCCTATTATTGAGATAATTGAATCATCAACATTACCAATCACCATTGATGAGACCCCAGAAACGCATGGTGATCCTGCTGTGGCCGTCCTATTTACTTTGGCAGACAGAGCAGATGGATAGGTGTGGTGTACTATTTTCGCAGACATGGAAGTATTCGAAACCTGCAATGCTGTTTCTATTGTCAAACTCTTTCAAAATGTGCTTGACAAATATGCAAACAAATGGAAAGATGTTTGTATTGCCAGTGGCAAGTTAATTGCCAAAATGTTGCAAGCACTTAAAGGAAGCAAAACCAGACTTCAAAGCATTTCCTTTATGTGACCCTTGCTACTTGTTAAATTGTGTTTTGAAAAACGCCTTGACTTCATGTGAAGTAATCAAAAGAGCTGTTGATTTTATTATGCATTCTGGTGCTCGTTTCAAGTATACAAGGGAACTCAAGCGAAAGTACTATGGCATTGCTGCCCAACAGGGAGTAAAATAGAAAGTAATACCAACGGTTACTCCGACAAGACAGTCTCTATCCACCAACATGGAGGACGGGGTCCAATCAGCTAGCCAGGGCTCACTTGTATTTTATCAATCCTGAGTGAGGGAGGTTACTGGACTTCCAGGACAGCCCCCATGGGCAGACTTAAGTCGAGCAGGGCATTTGAATGGACCAATGGGAATCGTGCCTACAGAGCACAGTCCCAATCCCCTTTGTCCACCCAATACCCCTCACAGGGATAGATGACTCAGTGTCTTGGGCAAACAATGGTAACCCTGCAGGGAGCCACTTCCCCCACACCTGAGTCCGCAACCCTGCCTCGCTCGACAATGTCCCAAGCCACTCACCTAATCTCGCCCAGGATCTTATTTGTGTTGATGCTGGATACTTGTATATCCATCTTCCACACAAAGGACCGTACATTTAAAACATTCCACATACAGTTAACCCCCGATTATATAGGATTGGTACAGTAAACATTACATACCTAAATAAATACATCATATTATTGACAGGTACAGTAGGCTTAACCTTTATTTAAGAGCAGCCAAATCTACCCCTACCGTCATAGTGAAGTTAACACAAACAACATGTACTTTCTCTTGAAGTTCCTAATGGAAAATATGACCCCAGTTGTTAATGTCATCAAAGTCTTGAATCTGAAAACACACACGTGCATCAAGTGTTTACACCTACTGGAAAGTAAAGTGGGTAACACTTTCAGCGATTTTGGACCTGCCACGTGTGCTTTACTTAGAGTATTTACCATTAGAAAAACAGCAGTTACTTGAGGACAGATTCAACTTATTTGATGATTCCATTAATAAAAAAATAGCACGCAATGCTTCTTCATGAAATCCCTTCTCCCACCATGATATTTGAAGCACAAGAGGCAGCCCTTTGGTACACAGTTCAGATTCTTTACGCTTACCTTGCAGCCCTCATCTCTCGCTACAACCCTTCCTGTCCTCTTTGATCCTTGACTGCCACAACCCTCACTCCCCCCCAACCCCCTGTGCCTCCTCTCGATTCTGATCATTTGCCTTACTCACCCCCCTTCACCGGAACAAGCCGCCCCGCCACATTCAGTTTGCCCCCTCCCTAACTATCTTCAGAAGGCAGCTCATTTCTTCTCCATATTCAGCTCCATATTCCATGATCCCACACTAACTTCCTATTCCATGCCCTCCCTCGCCCCACCTCACCCCACCCTCCACAATGCCCTTGTTCTCACATGACACCAACAAGACTAAATCCAGAGACCTGACCCCTTCTCCTGCCCACTAACCATTTTTTTTTAAAACTACTAATGTGCAGTGCCCTGGATAAGGGCGCTATATAAATTGTGTTATAAATAAATACATTTAGAAAAAGCAGAGTTTAGCCAGGATTCTAAAATATATTTTTTTTGTTTTTAGTGTTCTCAAGCACCGATGGTTTGTAAAATAAACTTCATCAACACTTGGCAGAGGTAATACCAGATAGCACTACACTTACAGATCATTGTTATTGGAACGGCTAATAAAACTGTTGACCTGATTTGGCCATATGTGCTTTGAATATTCTTGGTCTTCCGCTGTCCAGTGCTAATGTGGAACGCACCTTCTCAGATGTAAATATTTTCCTATTAAGAAAAGAGAGCGCAAAATGTCAAAGGAATTGCTCAATTTTTTTGCATGTAAATCGTATGGTGTGTATACAACATTCCGTATGCTGACAGATCTCATTTCAAATGAGTAACTCATTTTTCATTGCACAGTTATATATTTATATGAAAGAATGCACTGCTCATTTAAACAGAGCAATACGTTGAAGGAAACGTTTAAGTTTAATTGAACACTCCATTCTTTCTTATTATGGAAATATGAGTGGCTCGTATTTAGAATTTTAGACTTGGCGAGAAAAACAATATTACACTTTTGGGGCTTTTCTTGCTTTTATTCTTTCCGTGTTATGACAGTATGCTATGGCTATGTATGGTTTGCCTGCTGAAATGACATTTTCTTTTCTTATATTGTTACGTGATCAATGTTCAGTGCATGTCTATGGGAAAGGGGACTGCTGCACACCTATAATAAAAATAAATAAATACAAATACCGGTGCACCTGGTTCAGGATTCTCTGTGTGGCAACCCAATAAACTCTGGAAATGATGGAAGAAACAGGGAACTACAGATTTTTAACTGCAAATTTATTGCCAATAGATTCGAAGTGACGTTTTGACCTCACACGGCCTTTCTCAAGAGCAGATGCCATATGCTCTAGAGAAAGGCCATGTGAGGCAGACACGTCACGTAGAATCTATTGGCAATAAATTTGCAGTTAAAAATCCATAGTGGCAGTATCCACCATTTTGAGTGCGCCGACAGCTGCAAAGGTACAAAGGGTCCCTGGCGACGCCTCAGGGGCCCGTCCCTAGTGTATTTTGATTAAAGATGGCGAGGGTTACCATGCACCACGGCAAAGTCTCAGGATATGCCCCAGCACAGTACAGTTTTGGGCAGCTATGATGGTACACGATCCCTGGATTTCCAGTCAGGGTGCGCCCCAACATACTGTTCTGAATTAGAAGAAGGGTACACGCTCCCTGGATTTCCCATCAGGGTACACCCTGACAATGCAGTTTCTCATATGTGGGTATCCATGCTCCCTGAAGTAGCATCAGGGTACGCCCCAACATAGTCCTTATTTTTGTCAAGGTTCTAGGTAACACCCTCCCTGGTGACGCCTCAGAGAGAGATTCCCCCCTTCCTTACTGCTGCACTGCACTAAAAACTTGCCCTGTTGCTGCATCTCAGCAGCACCTCCAATTGTAGCGCGGCTTCCCCCCCCCCACCCTTGGGAGATTTGACCCTTGCTACCGGTGATATGGTACATAGTACCTGTTGGTTCCAGGAGATGTTGAGCATCCGTGATGTTGTGGGGATCAGGATAGGCTTTTGGGTTGTCATCAGGCTATGTTCTTCTCCGGTGCAAGTGCCTCCATTCACAGCAGGCTCCAGTTGGACTGGAGACAGTCCCCAATGTGAAACATATCACTCATACCCCTACCCAATATACTGAGACTTAGGCAGGGGTATATAAAACAAGGGGGCTTCTTTATTCATCCACCACAGGATGTTGTACAGCAGATGTAGTCTTCTTTCTCTGCCCCAAGCTTTTGGGTGGTGCCTAAGCCTTCAAGCAGAATTGAGGCCTCCCAAGCCTGCTTGGTATTCTTATTCAGCCCCCTGAGGTGCTGAGGGCACATCTCACTCCATTGAGGGAGAGACTTGGACTCACTATAATTTGGAATGGCTTCCTCTCTAGTACAGAGGGAGGGGGAGGGCACAAGGTCTACACCCGGATTGGGCTGCACACAGACCAAGCCCACCTCCACCCCTGTCACTCAGAGAGGCTGCCTGAGGGTGGGGAAAACCCATGATTATGCCTGACAATGCTTTGGACTTACTAAGACTGATATGTCATATATATGTCTATATATATATATATATATATATATATATATATATATATAGTGGCCGACAAATCACCAAAAAATCTACTCGCCATCTAGTACCACACGTGTGCTGCTTGGGCCAATACAAGCTCACCACGATGTTAAATCCACTCGCCCGGGGCGTGCAAATGTATAGGTTTGTCGAACACTGTATATACTGTATATATATATGCTCTTAGAAAATAAATGCGTGAGCACTTAAAAGAAAAGGGGTTTGATATTAAACGAGAACTGTTCAACAAATGAACAAAGATGATGTCTTGGTACCTCAGCTCCTACCCTCCTTAATTTTGATGTTCTCTCCCCTCTGCCCCTCCCCAAAAGGTTGTAAAATGTATGTGAACTGCTGTGACATTTTTCAATAAAATACAAATTTAAGAAAAAAGGGGGGTTAAAGAGCAAATCTGACATTCAATATTATTGAGCTGATGCTTTGTAAAATAATTTCCAAAATAAGAAGCACACGGCAGGCTTTGGAAACAGGATAAAATGAGTGTGGATCAATACCATTAATAATGACTTACTGGGTCATTGCCCATGGAAACCCCTTTTTCCTTATTATTATTATACATAATCACTGGATCAATATTTAAAGTCACAGCTATTTCTCACAGTGAAAAAAGAGTGCAATTAATATTAGTATCTATTGCATATCTGCTGCAAACTCCAACTGCAATTTTATACCAAACACAAGACATAATATTTGAGAAAACCCAATAATTAATTAATAATTAAATGTATCAATGGAATGCTAAGGCTGATCTTCACAGTAAATAAAAAGTGCACTGTGTTTTGAATTCAGCATTTTGGTGCCTAGCGTTGAACTGTGGTAATGCAATATCGCACAGAAAAACATCCGTCTGTATTCATTAAACAGTACTCACAGTCACATATCCAAATTGTGCTGGCAGCGGTTTTTTTTGCAGCAGCTTCGTTTTCATTTGTCAAAACTGTGCAATATAACAATTTGGTACTTAAATGAGCAAATTTAGCATAATTAAGAATCCGCATGCTATTCAATAAAGTGTGGGATAAAAACAGGGATTGTGATAACCAAAGACCCATAGTTCCTTCTCTTAAATAAACCATTGGAAGCGGTAGCCAGACACGCAGCTAAACTCATCATGCATATATTAAACGCTACTAAATACGTGTTATCTAGATCATGAAGATACACTGAACCCCCAATGCGTAAGAAAATTATTTTGTAATGCTAATGGAAATGCTATCGAGCTATGAAGAAGATACATTTGGCAGGTTCCTAAAGGTATGGGAGCCTCTACATACTCTGTCTAGGTGCTTTGATGTGAGCCACTACCGGTTTAGAACAATATGAGAGTGTATAAAACTGTATACAAAAGCAAAGGCAAGAGTATATCAATGCCACTGCTACAGTATAATGCTTTAATATTTAATACGTTCTGAATACATATGTACAGTATGTTGCCAAACCCTTTCCCCACCTCCCTTTCTTCTCCAAGTCCCTACTCCCCACCCCACATACATAACACTCATGCATACATTGTCATCATTTTGCTGTAATACCTCTAATCATTAAAAAAATAAAAGAAGCGCAGAATAAAATTGCGCAGCAAAAATGTAGCAATGTTTTAACATAGCTAGGTGATTGATGATTTTGACAAATCATTTTTAATATTTAATATTTTAAATTAATAGTGGTGTCTGTATTAGTTGCATGTAACTCCAATTCACTTGAATTTGTAATGGGAAAAAAAAGAACATTTACAGATTGAACTATAAAAATTAAAGTTAAAATAACTAAGCAATTTGTTTTAACAGTATCTCTTTTAACCCCTTCAAAGCCTGCACCTTTCAGAGTGACTTCCAGAGCTGTTAGTTATAAATCATATCCTCTATCATAATCCTCTCTTTTGTTGTGAAAGGTATGTATGTATAAATTAGATATGTTTTGATGCAATGTTTCTTTACTGAAAAATCATTTTGTACTAAAAAAAACCAACCTTTCTTATCACTACCTATTGCCTGTAAATATGATCGATTTATCACCTACATATTTTGCAGTTTAATTATGGGTCCCATTAAAGTCTATTTTGTGCGGTATCATTAAATCTCCCCTTTTGTGCTTTATAAATAATTGACAAATCACATAACAAGCAGTTGCATGTGACGTCACTCACCATCATGTGGAATTCCTAGGCTCAACATTCTTAGTTCTAGAACTCTGTTTGTGACAGGATTTGTGATTACATTAGAGTGCACAAGATGAGCAATGTGTATGGTCCCATTACCTCCAGATCCAGTATCCAAAGAGAGAAATGCCTGTGGTATGTTAAAACTTGTGGGAGACTGTATGTCAGGTAGACCGTATTAAGAGCTCTCTTAAAGCTAAGACAGATGACTAAAGATCCATTTATTTTTTTGGACTCTGCCATTAGCATTTCTATCAAACAATACTTTTGCCCAGCCAGGACTCTGACTTTAAGACATTTTTAATATTATTCAACGGTATTGTGAAAACCTCACAGGGAGTATATTCATCTGTTTAACTGGACCATACTAGTACGTGATTTGTTAAGGCAACATTCTTTCCCTCAACTCTGATTCAATGTTACTTTAAGACATTAGGATACAAGCTTACAAAAAAGTGCACCAAAAGCCTCACTATTGGGTTATGATGTGCTAAGGCTTCGCCTTGTTTAGTAAACATGGATCTATGTCTTATGTTCACAAAACAATATGACTACACAATTCCAACCAGATGAAGCTTCTTCTACTAAGCAACAGCAAAAAAAAAAAAAACCATTATAGGTGCTATCCAAAAATATAGCTTTGTCCCAATGCATACTCCAAGGTGCTGGTCCAAAATAATATACATGATTGTCGGTTCAGTATTTTATATTCAGATACGTTTTCTAGAAAAGTAGTATTGAGTATGCATCTTGTTTTCAAATATGTGCTCCGATACAGTATTTTTATAAACAGGAACAGCATTTATACATTCATAAAATTAGGACAGAATAGATAACTCTAATTTTATGAGGGGGAATGGAACATTAGAGAGGCGACTAAACCATTAAAACAATTCTGGCATAACAAGAAAAAGAGGAATTATCTTTACTTAATTTGATTCTAGAGGCAGCAAAGTGTATTCTCAGTGATGGTTGTTGGTACTGTACATACTGGTTTCTTCTGGGATAAGTAAGATGCTCAGGTACTGAACAAAAGGACTAATTACATACACAAAGCGCTTGACCTAAAGAAACCTGTTAGGCAAAAGTACCTAATGTACTCCTAATTAACTACACCTTGTTGGTGAAGGACGTGACCAACCCCAAAAAAATAGAGATCCCACAACTATAGATAATACTGTACTATCTGTGGGTTGGATCTTAATGACACATCCCAAAAATAATGTGGGCCAACTCTTAAATCAGCAATTTGAAAGTACTCAGAAATAATCCCAATCAAAGGAGTGCAGTATATCCGTCCATGATTGAAAGAATGGCAGCTTTAGGGACAAGACAGACAAGTCTTCCAAAACATGTCAAAATACAGAACTAGAACAAACAGATCGAATCCCAGGCGCAAAAAGAACAGTACAATACCAGTCCCGTATATAACAATCCATTGTGCAGCACCTTTGATTATGAGGCTCGCTTCACCTCGAAAAATGGCTACTTACAAGAAAGAAGTAGATCACTGGCAAAAAATAGATATCTTTGATCCCTTCCTTTGTACTTGAACAGGTCTGCAATCACATCTGATCTCCAAGGTCTCCAACAAGGTGCGATTTACCCCAAATAAAATAAATAGTACGCAGTGTAGTACTGATTAAAACATTTATTAATACACACACATAAAAAAAACACACTCACAGGGTGTCAGCTCATGTTGCACGACACAAATTGCCGTCCACGTCTTGAGCCCCCGAGTGGTGTCCGACAGCTGGGATGAGTGTTGCATTGCTCTCCTCCGTTCGCGGCCGAGACTCCTCACAATGCCTCTCCCGATGATGTCACTGCCGGGTGCAGAACTCCATGTACCTACTCCATGTACCTCCGCTCACGGACGTAGATAGCTCCACCCTACGTGTTTCCTGACATGCGGCGTCACTTCGTCAGGGGTAATGACAGGCTTTGTTCCTTTAGTATATATTCATAGGAAACACTGTTTGGTGGAGGGAAAAGTTTAAAGCCATTGACGTGGACAACTGGACTGTTTTTCACATCCATATTCATATATACGGGACTGGATATGTACTATTATTTTTGCACCTGGGATTCGATTTGTTTGTTCTAAGATGCTCAGGTAGTTGGATAATGTGTTCAGGGGTAGCCAACCCAGGTTGGTACCACACTCAGTTATTAAATGAAGTATGGAATGGATTATGGACATCATAACTATATAGAAATCCCGGCTGAAAAAAGTCAAGGGCATGATCAGGGTGAGAAATCCATTCGAGTTTGTGCCAAGTGCATCTAGCCAGGTCATAAAATATAACCCAGAATTTATATTTTTATGTGTTCGATATAAGACCTTTGTTGAAGATATTAACTGATGGACCTTTCTGATAAATTACATTATTGAGCGGTCACTACAGTACATCTGAGAAGATAATATCCAATCCGGGCACATATCATGCACTAACAGACTTTTTGATAACACCTTTGATGGCCCTGTTTGGGGACTAAAACATTGGTTATTTTCTATTTATTTTTTTAAATAATATAACTTTAATTGTTCACAGATCAGGCAATAAGAATATAAAACATGAACCCAAAATAGCATTTTTTTGTTTTGTTATCTGGATTTAGGGTCTGTCCTAGTGGGTTTGATAATAAGTTTTGTTATGTTTAGATATCTGGTGTCAGCACATATGTTATTAAATTGTGACCAGTTGAAATTAAAATCTCTAAGAAACATTGGGGCATATGTATCAAGGGAAAAGTAGAGCAATTCTGGGGCAAAATAAGCGCACCAGATGTATTAAAGAAATAAGCCCCATTGCAATCAATAGGATTATTTCTTTGATACATATGGGGTAGAGTTTTTGCTCCAGAATTGCACCACTTTTGCCTAGATACAGTACAGTACATAGACCCTGTTTCATGTTTTGGGTTGTGTGAAGAGACATCAAAGTGACCAATTTACAGAGATATATTTTGCACAGGTGTTTTAGGTGGGTAATGAATGCCAGTCATAAAACAGGTATATACTAAAATTGTGGTATTATTGCCAAATAAATAGGACTTATTCTTAGCGGACAAGTCATTATCAACCTGTTTTTGCCTATAATAACGCATTTATTACCGTGTGTGGTACACATATCAGGATTGAGCATCAAAATGTGCAACTTCTTGTTATTGCCAACCCCAGGCTGGCGTTAGGCCTGTCTTGCCTATGTATACAATGGCCATTATATACATAGGCAAGATAACCTGAACTAACCTAGAACATGTGATAGGAATGAGTAACATTAACATTTAACAAGGTACACCCCTTGGGGCCATTACCCCTTCACTCAACCCCTCTGCCCCCAATATACCTGGTAGTCTGTTAGCCATTAAGGTAATGAAGCTGCTTACATTTTATTTTTATTCATAGTGTGCGTCTGCAGGGGGTCTCCTGAGCTGAACCGCATTGATTTCAGCCTCGGGGACCCCCTGCTTCCCGAGATACAGGCCCCGGTATGGGGTGCCGGTATCCCCGCAATGTTAAAATCCTTCTTCGTCACGTGACCGGAGGCCTTTAAAAGTGCGAGGATACCGGCACCCTATACCGGGGCCTGTATCTCGGGAAGCAGGGGGTCCCCGAAGCTGAAATCAACTTTGTTCAGCTCAGGAGACCCCCTGCTCATGCACACTATGAATAAAAATAAAATGTAAGCAGCTTAATTACCTTAGCAGCTATCCGCTAAGGTAATGATTTTTTTGTTTGAGGGTGGGGGGGTGGGGTGGGGGGGATGTTTGATACTAGTGTGCAGGAGCAGGGGGTCTTCTGAGCTGAACAAAGTTGATTTCAGCCTCGGGGACACCCTACTTCCCGAGATACAGGCCCCGTTATGGGGTGCCGGTATCTCCTGCAATGTTAAAATCCCACGGACACGCGACCCACAGGATTTTAACATGGCGGGGATACCGGCACCCCATTACAGGGCCTGTAACTCAGGAAATAGGGGGTCCCCGTACCTGAAATCTATGCGGTTCAAGATCGGAGACACCTATCTACAATACTGTAATATTAAAATGAAATAAAACCCCTGTGATCGCCTGTTAGAGGCGCGCAGGTAGAGTGACTGATTCAGTCTAACTCTTACTGCGCGTCTCTTGCAGACAGGTAGACCCCGGTAGTATTCACACCGCAGGAACCCCCGCTGTGTTAATACGATGGGCCATTAGTCTGTTGTGACAAATCTAGTGAGGATCTCGGGGGGATCTCGAAATTTTTTTTGAGAAATGCTTGAATCCTGGCCACTGCATCTGTAATTGCAGTATCACAATCACCATTTTTCGGATAATACCTGGTAATTTTTTACCATAATGTTAATGACTTAGGCTAGAGGTGAGCAAACATTTTTTGCTGCGCCCCCCTGACTGCTCTCCTCTGTTGTTGTGCCCCCACCCTTACCTTGCACGGGGTTGTGTGACGCCATGTGACCCGCGGCGTAATTTGACGTCACGTCACCATGGCAACCGTGACATCACATGACCCCACGGCGTCATTTGATGCCGCGTTGCCATGGTCACGCTTCCTTGAAGCCGGCTGAATCTCGGTAAGTAGACGTTGCAGAGGCCTCGCGCGTTCCCCCGGCATTTCATTTAAATGCCTTGGGGAAGAGCGCAACCCCCCAAAAAAATCTTGTGCCCCCCAATTTGCGCACAGCTGACTTGGGTCATAGTATTACCATGGAAAATTAGATGTGCACAGTAGTTCATGATATCTTTCCTGGCTAAATATCTTAATGAAAAACTAGAAGTCTCTTGCAGATCCTCATAACCAGATCATAACCAGAAAATAAAATCAGTCAACCTATCTGATCAGAAAATTACTAATAAATGTGGCAAATGTATGATTCAAACTCTCCCACCTGCAAAACTGGTGCAAAAAACCCAACAACAAAAAACCCAACAACTTTTATTTTAAATATATATTTTTTTCTCCTTGATAAATATATAAAGGTTTATATTTATTTGAAACCACACGTTTCAGTGTTTCAGGGCAATGATTCGTGCCGCTTTATCCTTCAGAATAAAACCCTGGAAGAGTTACACAAAGTTCAGACCCAGGGCTCTCATCATGGTATTCTCTACTGTAGCTGCCACCTGCTGTGGAGACTTGTTAGCTACTGTAGGAGAGATGTGTGAATTCCTTCAAATTTTGTTTAGCACATTTTTTTTTCTCACATTTTGCGTTTTCACTTTTTTTTTTGGAAACTCGGATTGCTCACCATTTTGTTTCACAAAAACAACCATAAATAACAGTTCCATATGACCAATTTTGCAGATTTTGGTGAAAACTCATTTGCCTGGTTTGGAAATGTTATCAAATACTAGCTGAGATCTAAGAAACCAACCTCATCCCTCCCCTCCTCCTCTCAGCCCCGTACTCTCTTTCCGTCTTCTCTCTTCCCCCCTCATCTCTCTCCTTACCCTCATCTCTCTCCCTCCCATCACTTTCCTTTAATACCATGATGTCCCCAATTCTTTCCACCTCTCTCCTTCTCCAGCATTCTTACTGTCTCCTCACAGACCAGCTGATTTTCTCGCTTTCTTTCTTTGTCTGCTTATTGTGTAAATTTTATAGCTATCTGACTCTCCTTATCTGCCACCAGGCTACAGTACAGTATGTGCATTATGATGTCACCAGTATGATATCACGTGCCAGATATATAGCCTACCACGTACAGGTTTTTACCCTGCCTTGAAACTACATATAGCTCAATCCCATTATAGCGCGGTCCTCGGGGGCCACCCGATCCGACCGCGCTAGATCCGGGGTCGCGCTAATTAAAAAAAAAAAAAATGGCCGCCGCGCACTTGATTGGGAGGAGGGAGGAGGGAGGAGGTGAGGGAGGAGGGAGCCCTACACATCCCCCAGCAGCCACCAGGCTAAAATAGGTACACACATGTCTATTATACCCCCATGCCTCACATTTATAACCACTCCCCTCATATATAAACCCCTGATAGATCCCCAACACCACTTATAGAAACCCCAAACACCCCTTTTAAGACCCCAATACCTCCTGTAAAACCTCTCAAACATTTACAAATAAATAACAAATAAACATTCTCTTTCCCTTACCCCTGACGGCAGGCAGAGCCGTGTCACCAGCCAACACCCATCCCCACGGCACGGCAGCCTATGAGCTTTGCCAAAGATGGCGATTGGCCCTTTGTCAGGAGCAAGATAGTTCAGCAGCAGGCAAACGGGTGCAGAGAGAGACTAGACTGGTACAATAAGGTACTGTACACTGCTTGTTGGCCGGCACAGTATGGCCCCAAAACAGTACTGCACCGACCCAAACGGTACAGTTATAGAGTCAGCAATACAGACAAAATAACACTCGCAATGAATGTTCATGAGCCTGCATCATGATGAGAAGTTATTAATAATTTTATGAGAAAACTGAAGAATTAATAACATCGATGTCATCAATGGTTATGCTAATAATTTTCACTAAGTCTGCCATTCAATAGCAGTGTCCTCTTAATGGTCAACCAACATAACAGGTTTTGAGCATATGACAAAACTATTCATATAACTACAGAGGGAGTGCAGATGGCCGGTTTTTCACTTCCAACAGTGGCCCTCTGAGTCCAACCGCAGCCTGCTCCTTACCTCCCCCCACCACCACCAGCATCCATCCCCCTCCACCGGCATCCACCTCCTCCCCCCCGAGGCCCCCACACCTACCGGCCCATCGCCCGGCATCCAGTGACCATCCGCTCCCGACCTCAGTCTGTGTGTCTCTGACACACCACTTCTATGCAGCCCTCTGAGTCCCAGCCTGCTCTTCACTCACCCCCCCTACCGGCATCCAAACCACCCCCCCTTCCTACCGACACCCCCCCTCCTCCTCCCGATGCCAGCTCAGCTCCGAGCTCAGCAGCCGACACCAAAGGTAGGGAGTGGGAGGGGGGATGTGAGTGTGCTGTGAGTGCAGTGTGCTGTGAGTGCAGTGTGCTGTGAGAATGTGCTGTGAGAGTGTGCTGTGTGCTGTGAGTCTGCTGTGAATGTGCTGTGTGCTGTGTGTTGTGAGTGTGCGGTGTGCTGTGAGAGTGTGCTGTGTGCTGTGTAGTGTGTGCAGTGTGCTGGTAGTGTGTGTAGTGGGCTGTGCAGTGTGCAGTGTGCAGTGAGTGCTGGTAGTGTGTGTAGTGGGCTGTACAGTGTGCAGTGTGCAGTGAGTGCTGGTAGTGTGTGTAGTGGGCTGTGCAGTGTGCAGTGTGCAGTGTGCAGTGAGTGCTGGTAGTGTGTGTAGTGGGCTGTGCAGTGTGCAGTGAGTGCTGGTAGTGTGTGCAGTGTGCAGTGTAGTGGGGTGTGCAGTGTGTGCTGGTAGTGTGTGTAGTGGGCTGTGCAGTGTGCAGTGTGCAGTGCAGTGTGCAGTGCAGTGTGCAGTGTGCAAAAAAAATGTAAAAAAAAATATAAAAAAATAAAAAAAATTACATTTATATTGTTTTTTTTTCAATTCGGGGTCCATGCTCAAACCGCGTTATAAGCGGATCCGCATTATAGCGGATCGTGCTATAACGGGGTTGAGCTGTATTAATCTTTAGGAATAAAGTATAAAGACATAATTGATTACCCTAGTTATTATGGGGCGCTAGGTCTTAAAGTAACAGAAATAGAAATAGAAGTTGCGCTCACCCAGTCTTCAGTAGTGGGACACTGTGTCCTGCAGGCAAGGTGCTATGATCCTGTGTTCATACCGCTGGACACAAAGATAGGGATGCCAGGTGCCCTGTATTGAACCGGACTGTCCTGTATTTGGACAATGTCCAATAATTTTTTTTAGAGGTAATACTGCACATGTACTGTATGTCTCCGGTATTACCTCTCTGGACACAGTGACCTGACTGACTTGGGGGGGCTGTGGGATTTCCTAGAACAGGGAGAGAGCCGTGCTGTTGCGAGGGGGCTGGGCAGCTGTTGGGTAATGCAGCCAATCAGGAGTAGGTGTCAGGAGCCTGGGGATGGGCCCAGGAGAGGAGGAAACAGCATGGAGTGGACAGAGGTGAGAGGGTGTGTGTGTGTCTCAAGTGCGTTGCATCTTTCACCATTGCGTCCAGTATTTTTGGAGAAGCCACCTGGCAACTCTACACACAATATATTACACGATAGGAGCCCCACTCAGGATTTAGATAAATAAGAAAACTCACATTCTCCTAGCAAATTCAGCAAAAAATAGTTACTTTAATGTACTGTACAACAATCAAAAAGCCAGAGGAAGGGGCCGGGGGGCCTTTAAACGTTGTTTTTTAGACCAACGTGTGTGTCTGCATACTCACTTGTGTTCTATTTTTGATTTTTGTACATTGAAGTAACAATGTTTGCTGAATTTGCTAGGAGCATGTGAGTTTTCCTTATTTATCTATTTCCGGAGTGCTGATCCTATAGTGTAATACAGTATGTTAGTTATTAAGGTACCTCACAACCCATTCATTTGCTTTAAAGCTTAGCACCACTTAGTAAACCTGATGTATCTTGAAAACATAAAGCTGTGTTTAGTGTGTGTTACTTTGGGCAATAATATTCTAAAACTCAAGGTCAGGTTATTGTGAACAAATTGTAACAAACAGAGAACTTACTAACAAACTAGCTCTAAGGCAGGGGTCTCAAACTCAGTCCTCAAGGGCCACCAACAGGCCAAGTTTGATGGATATCACTGCTTCTTCAACTGATCCACTGATTGAGCCCCCCTGTGCTGAAGCAGGGATATCCTATAAAAGCTGGCCTGTTGGTGGCTCTTGAGGACTGAGTTTGAGACCCCTCCTCTAAGGACTTAATTTGCATAGTGTTAAACATGCATTTCAATACCTTCCCCCCTGCTCTCAACAGAGAAAAGAAGACGGATCCCAAGCCCAAGCTAGGTGCTGCAAGGCTACACCTAACTCTTTGCCAAGTGGTTGTCAAGTTTTCACTTCCTTTCCTGATGTACTTTTCATCCTTGAATTTGTAAGTTTGCATGTTCTTTTCAGGGTTAATAGAAGCATGGGTCTTGTAAGATAATATAGCTGCTGTTACACTTTGGTAACACAACTGTTGAAGTGTTAACCCTTTTCAAAGATTTGCTCACATTTTTATTTTCACATAGAGAAAAACTTTTGGATGATTTTTAATTATATTAAGAATGAAAGGCACGTAGCAATGGTTGAAGTAGGAGATTACTTAATCTTGCGCTGCTCTAGGGATCAGCTAAAGGATTAAAGGGCATTCCGATTAGGTCACAAAAACATGTTAACAGTTTAATTGGTCAGCGCCAAATGCAATTTTGTTATTTATGTGGAAATTAGGAAGGGACATGCATGTTATGTAAATGTGTCTTCCACCCTAAGCTCAACCCAACCCTGTCATAGTACAACGAAAAAGGAAGAGAGGGACAGACACTTTGGGGCCTATTCATTTCTCACTCAAATGTGACGTCACAGGCCGTATAAAAGCCTGTGCAGCCTCATTTGATGCCAAGAAGCTGGAGAGTGAAGACCTCCCCAATAGGATTACATTGGCGTTACAGATGAAGATGGATGAAGATGAAGATACTGAAGAAGAAGAAAGAAGACCCCCAAATGGATTACAATTAACAGATAAAGAAAGAAGAAAAGGACTTTGGACTTTACCTGAGGCCCGTTGCTATTTTAGATCGTGGATTTGTTCGAGAGCTTGCTGAAACTACGGGAATCGGAGGGTGAAGATATCTAAAGGTAAGAAAAAACATTGAATGTAACAGTAAAAAAAGGGGGGATACGAGCACCGCGGAAATGACACTCTGGCTAGGGCAAGTGCAAAAAAAAAAAAAAGCTGTGTGTGCTGTGCACGCGCATAGTAAGTGAAACTTCTTTGACTTTTGTCACAGAAATTGTATTTGTGTTGGTGATGTTTAAATTAAAAATCAAAATACAATTTTTGACAAAACGCAAATAAATTTGACTTAGAATGCGCGTGCTCTGCACACATCCCCTGTATTAGCTATTTGCACTAAGTGTGAATTCCTCGTGTATGCCGGTGACTGAGTGTGCGGTTGACTGAGCGTGACTGCGACTGCGTGTGACTGCGACTGCGTGTGACTGCGGGTGAGTGTGCGGGTGACTGCATGTGCGGGTGAGTGTGCGGGTGACTGCGTGTGCGGGTGAGTGTGCGTGTGACTGTGAGTGTGCGGGTGAGTGTGCGGGTGACTGTGAGTGTGCGGGTGACTGTGAGTGTGACTGCGTGTGAGTGTGCGCGAGTGTGCGGGTGCGTGTGACTGTGCGGGTGACTGTGCGTGTGACTGAGATGTGTTTTACAAATAGTCTCACCCTTTATATTCTGCATGAATACACCATGTTTGTAAAATTAGTACCATTATTATAGTGTCCTTTGCTCAAATAACTGTGCTCTCTCCTGCAGTCAAGCACAGCACCACTGAGGTTGTATTAGTACTGTGACCACTGCATTTTACAATCTGATATATTGCTGACTTTGTATAGATCAGATATTTCCAGTACACAGAAGAATGTTATATTCCATTTGGGTTGACAGTTGAGATTTGTCATACAGATACCTTGCTATTTCCTTATCCCTGAGTATTTACTAGCACTGAGATTTCCAGTGTTTAGTGTGTCCTGTTCTGACAGTCTTTCATTGTTCTGCTGAAGGCTCATGCCAGTCTGGATGGTTCCTTCAGTGCATATTAGCAGAGAGCACAGGACACCAGGAGCTGCATGCAGCTATATCTCACCATCAGAAGCAGCATCTGACACTGACTGTACCTTATTTATCTGACACTGACTGTACCTTATTCATATACACACACACACACACACACACACACACACACACACACACACACACACACACACACACACACACACACACACACACACACACACACACACACGCTGCAAGGGCAGGGAATGCACATCCACTTCTGCCCTGTCCTGCTACTCGCTGCACACACACAGAATCACTAGGACTGTGATGTTTTCAATGTGATGTCCCTCTCCCCAGCCTATTCTTCCTTTTGATATCTTTTAATGTGGACATCATTGCCAGGTCCGATCTCCCTCCTCCCTCCTCCCACCTCCCTCCTCCCTCCTCCCTCCTCCCTCCTCCCTCGGCAATTCAGCATGTCAGCGACACACTGCTCTGCTTCCTCTCGGTTACCCTTCATGATCCCTGGGCTCCTCTCCTCTGGCAGCGCTCAGTCAGCGGGACACAGGGAAGGGGAGGGAGGTGAGAGGCTGAGCAGCGGCTCACTGAGTCTGATTTAAAATCCCCGCGCTTGCTACACCTTTCACTCTAGCACCGGAAGCTCTGCGGCAGCCATCTTGCTATACCCATGGCAGCTGACGTGTGGGGGTAACAGCGGCCGTTAGGAGCGGCGCCGGCGGCTATCGCCGCCGCCGCCGCCGCATGTCACAGCGGGTGTGTGTGGGGGGGAGCGGTGGCTGTTAGGAGCGGCGCCGGCGGCTATCGCCGCCGCCGCCGCAGGTCACAGTAGATGCGGGGGGAGGGGAGGGGGGGGAGCCATGACGTCACTTCCGTTTCACATTTCCCCTCCAACTCTCCCGTTTTACTCCATCAGAATAGGTGCCACTAAAGAAGTTTCACTTCAAAAAGTGAAAAAAAGCTTTATTGTGGCTTAACACGCCATTAAAATTACATGTTCACCGTCCTCTGACGCGTTTCGTTCCCAACGGAACTTTATCAAAGAGTATTCCATGTGTCTGCCAGACTCCCCATTTATAGCCCTAATTGCTTAATTGAAGAAGATGGAGGGTGTTGCCCATAAATAGCATCACCTGTTAAATCAATGCACTATTACAGTCCTATTGCTTATGTGTTGTTACCCCATATATATAGTGATGTATAATTACAGCACTCAGGGGGTTAAAGAACACTGAAGAGGCACAGACAATCAGTCCTCAAATGTATCTTGGTTCTAAATACATGTTGCTGTAGCAATATATAAGCAACTATGATGGTACCTACACAGGCTTATAATGTTGGAGTCTGGTATCTGCAGGAATATGATACATGGAGAATACATAAGTTAAAACAATGTAGGATACTTACAAAGAATCCTTTATAAAAGACTTTCCCTTTACAGAGAAAGACACCTATTAAAATAATATCAAAATCATCAAGACTATCGATTAAGACAAAATAAAGTTAACTTAAACAAATGCAAGAATAAGGAGAAAACAAAGAAAAATAATTATTATTATTAAAAAATGAAAAAAGATATGAAAGAAAATTAAATTGAAAACCATTATGAACAACAGACCTTACTACATTGTTGTTGCTTATTAAAGATAATAATGCTCTTGCCTGAGACAGTAGAATGGGGATTGTTATATTACTATATAGAAGTAAGGAGCTAGGTTTAATTGCGTATACGAGTTATAGAGGAATACCTCTTACATAACCTGGAGCTCTATGATGTTGCTTTAATGATTAACCATATGACAATCTACATAACTGTGATTTCACTGATATTCACAATTAATCACGCAACCCAATTATAGATACATTTTTACTTATATACTACCCTCTTAAATACATAAGGAGTGGTGTATACTGTATTATACTTCTAATTCCTATTGAGGTTGTATTTATAATTATAGATTTCTAATTATGTTCATATCGGTTCCTCACTCTCAACTCTTTCAACCCTTTACTGTCTCATGGATTACAGAAAGTGGACCAGTTCCCAGTCTACATTTAATCCAGATGGGTGGAGACTATTCATGCAGAAGATCCACATCATTTCTCTCCTATTCAACTGTTTTAATCTATCACCTCCCCTCTTGGCGGCTGGTACGTGTTCCAGGCCTGAAAAGGAGAACGCCTCAAGTCCGCCCTTAGGGCACGTAATAAAGTGTCTTGGAACGGGGTGCAACATGTCTTTTTTCTTTATAAGCCGCACGTGCTCTTGAATTCTGAGCTTTAGAGGTCTTGTTGTGCGCCCAATATAAATCATGTTGCACCTACACGTGATCATATACACCACTTAGCTAGTATTGCAGTTGATAAATGTCTGTATTTTTTTATTTCCCTTCGGTTTAATACATTTAATCTCTTTTAATGCATTTGAATATTGGCAGATATTACACCGGCTGCATTTATAAAAACCTTTAGGTATATTTCGTATGCCATCAGAAACTTTTGATGAAAACAGACTCGGTGATAGATATGCTGCCACAGATTTAGCTTTGCGGAAGACTAGTTTTGGCCCTTTCTCAGTGATTGATTTAAGATCTTGGTCTAGTTTAAGCGTGTCCCAGTGTTTCTCCACTATTGATCGAATAATGTGTGATTGTTTACTCTGCTGAGTAATAAAGAGTGGTAGTGGCTTAGAGCCCTCCTTGCCCCACTGATTCTTTCTGCCAACATTCGTGGAGAGTAGATCCTCTCTTTTCATGGTATTTACCAGAGCAAGTGTGTCTAAAAGCTCTTTTTCTTTGTATCCTCTCTCCACGAATCTTGCAACAAGTTTTTTTGACTGTACTTCAAAATTCTCTTTAGTGGAACATAATCTTTTTAAGCGCATTAGTTGTCCCTTGGGTATGCCCCTCTTTAGTGGTGCAGCATGATTGCTGCTTGCCATCAAATATTGAATGTATGTTATATTTCTTTTACATGTTTTTTTCATTGTATTTTTTTTAATTGTAATTTTTTTTAATTGTAATTTTTTTATTGATCATTGATTGCCAGTGTATTTATGTATGCCCCTTTAGTGACAAGCAATGCGTTTTTTGGCAAATGCTTGCTTGTATTTCTTTTAAATGTATTTTAGTTCTTTGTTTTGAAATATTTCTGCTATTTATTTTGTATTTTGATTTTAATGATGGGAATTTGTGTGGAATTTTCAATTGTTTATTTCTGTTACTTTTTTGTTGTTTGCTTTTTAATTATTGTTTTATTTTTGGTCTTTTGCTTTTTAATAATAATGTTTATTTGTAGCTTTGTTTTATTTATTGACTTTGTTGGTGTTTTAATGGTTAATTCTGATGTTTATTTGGTATTTGCTTCATTGATTGCTGGTAATTTTGTGGTGTTTACTTGTTTATTGTTCTTTATTTGGTGATTGTTTTGATTGCATTGGATATTGTTGGTGGTTGTTTATTGTTTAGGTTGACCATTGACTGCCATAGTGTTAAATCATGCCTATATCATATGGGCATTATGTACCCACTGGGCCAATCAATTGGTTTATTGGCATTTGTAATGTGTTTATTTTTCTATGTAATGTGTTTTATTTGGGGCCTGTTTTTTGTTTAGCTTCACCAATTATTACTATAGTGGCAAATCATGCCCATATTATATGATAGAAACAAAGGGTGAACTGCGCTCTAATAATCGTGAATATGTGCTTAATAGTGAATATTCAGTGATATATAATTATAATAACTATAAGGTAAACCTGTTACGTTAAGTGTGAGGATATGCTGCTGAATTCGTGGAATGTCTTCACAGACCAAAACTAGAGAGATAACGACAAAAGAAACCGCGCAAAAAACCTCATAGTGTAGTATATGAAAAAATTATATTGTGGTAAAACAGGTGAGTATTGCACGTACATCAGTTTAAAATTTACTAGCAGTACATGTACAGTATATGGACATGTTACCAATCAGCAACAGATGGTGGGTAACGGTCACTGGAATCAATCTCTTCTCCTCTCATGATGGAAGGCAGCTGCCCCACGGCGTGGACACAGCAAGCAGATGGACTTCAGCTGTCCCACGGCATACTCACGGTGTTCAGTTGTCGATTGGTCAGGCCTGCCAGCATTATTGAAACACATGGGAGGTCTGTTCGAGCTCCCTGCATTCCGCAGAGCGTTCCATGCACAGGAAGTGCAGGACGACTGAAAAACGGTGATTGCAAACGTCAAGATAGACGCCTGAAAGCCAGGGAGAGAGAGCCTGCTACCCCGCAATAGCTGCCGTGAGTACGCCGTGGGACAGCTGAAGTCCATCTGCTTGCTGTGTCCATGCCGTGGGGCAGCTGCCTTCCATCAAGGCGGTTTGAGCGGTACAGAGAGTACCCACGGGAGACGTAAGAGGAGAAGAGATTCCATCTAGTGACCGTTACCCACCATCTGTTGCTGATTGGTAACATGTCCATATACATGTACTGCTAGTAAATTTTAAACTGATGTACGTGCAATACTCACCTGTTTTACCACAATATCATTTTTTTATATACTACACTATGAGGTTTTTTGCGTGGTTTCTTTTGTCGTTACCATATTAGATGAGCATGATGCACCCACTGTACCAATGAATAGGTGGAGGGTGGGGGTAGTTGCCTGGGGAGGGTTGTTAGGCCTCCTGGGTGGGTAGTGGGGGAGGGTGTGTATTTCGTATGTGTGTAATGTCAAGCTGAGGTAAGAACAAGGATGATTATTAACCTGAATGGAGTTGGCAGGTGAGAACAAACAGCCTCGAGCAAAGAGCAAGGTACAGTTACTGCCTCGATCACTTAAAGATGGTAATGATTTATCATTGCCTCAATAGTGGCTACTTATAATGGCTACTGTTGCCGCAGGCATAAAACACATTGTAAGCATGTTTCTGGATATTATTGTCATAGCTAACGAATCACTTGTCGTAGTGACACAGCTATGATGGACAACCTCTGCCTGAGCTACAATCACTTCCTGGTTATGGCGTCATAGCGTCATGACGCCCAATTGTAAACGTGTAATTTTTATAGTCATTACTATCGTGCACAAATTCTTGATGTTTTCTGTCCTTTATTTCATTTTCGAATTTGTAATTTTCACACTGTATCTTAATTTAAAATTAATCAAAATTGAGAATAGTTTTAAATTGATCTAAGTTTTTTAATTGAACATTTAGTTCAGGATCATATTTACCAACTGCTGTTTCCGGGACTCTATTAGTAATAGTATAAGATCCCATGAGCAGTTAGTCAGTATGGATTCCCATCTCTGGATGAATTCGGGAGAAGTGATGTGGTAGGCAGGACTTATGCCAATTCTCAAACCTCTTGGTATCATATTGTTGAAATCATAATTCTGGAGACTGGCGACCTCCCACCATGTCTGTATTTGTGACTTGAATAATTTTGACATGTTCTTAAAAAAATCTGTTATGTCACCAGATATATTAGGTGCTGATAATGTATTGCCCATAGAAGAGACACTTTTAGCTTCTTCCTGCCAGGAAGTAGGATCCCATTTGTTGGACAGAAAACCAACCATGTTACTGTATATATCAGTTGGTCTGGAGCATGTGAATAAACAAAAGAGACTCAAGGTACTTTTAATAAATTAGGGAAAAATACGCTATACACGGCTTAATAGCAGCAAATACAGAAGGGTGAATAATTGATGCCCAAATAACCCCAGTACTGTGGTAAAAGGTAAAAGGGATAGAGGATTCTGGGAGAGTTCCAGCATGGAGTAAATTGAGATGCCTCAGAGAGCAGAGGTAGAGAAGATGTTCCCCAAAGTATAGCATAGATCAGATGCCACCCTTTTATTGTGTTTCAGACAGGGACAGTGTCCTTTTCAGATAGGATCCAATAGTTTGGCCAAAAGGAGAGAAGAGCATGTCCCAGTAACAGGAAGCAGACATGCCTCAGTGGGCCAAGCAGAAGTGCCTCAGGATGTCTAGGGATAAGCCCTATCCGCGGATCCCCACCCAGAGTATTCAGTATTCCCTGATGAGGTGGAAGTTCCAAAGCAGGGGTCGGAAAGCAGCCGTAAAGTTGCACAGAACAGATTAGGATCTCAGCATGGGCCCACAGTAAAAGGGACAATAAAGATATTGCTAAGAAGGGGGGCCCGGTCAATCACATGATTATCAGTAAAATAACATGTAAATGTACCTCCCATGTGTGTTAAGTGTGAGCACCGAGGGAAGACCTGTTTAAAGAGTGATATCAGAATGGACGAAAAGAATTGCAACTATGTCAATCCACATGTACTGTGACTGCAGTGTCTTCAAGCCTGTGGACATTAATAAAGATTATGGTTGTACTATAAAAACTCCTGGTGCCCAGCCATCAGACAACACCTGAAACAATGTGGATGTCTAATACACCACTCCACTGATGTCACCTCACTAGGGAGCCGGGCAGGGAGGGTTACATCCAGTAGCAGCATTACTTATTCGTTTGAAGGCTTGGATCCTAAATAATTTGGCAACTATAGTTTTGGAGAGAATAGGAACTAATGAATAGACTAAACACTTGTATTAATGAGACAATGTTTTTATAACATGATGTTGATGTGAGGAATGTGGCTTTTCAAGAAGATGACATCAGATTTTGTTAGCAGGACATATTTATTGTTTTAGTTTCAATGATGTAATTGCATTGTTCACATTACCTTGTTAGATATGGACAGTTGCCGCCCAGCCTGCAAATTACTGGTATTTCTCAAACCACAGTAATTAAATTAGCAAGGGTTGCATGCAATTCTGCCATTAATGAACATGAATCTAAATTTAAAATAGGTGAAATTGATGGATGTTTGTCTTTTTTCACCTTATCTACTACAGTATGTAACAATGTAAACCAAGCTATGTGAAGTATTAACTTCACTCATCTTTGTGGAATTTTCCTTTTGTCTATTTGAGGACAAGCAGAATAGCTTTTTTTAAATGAACTAAATCGTCTATGAGTAATACCGTATGTTATTGGTCTTTAACCGATATTTTCTATTATGTATTATAATGACCTCTGCTAAAATCCCAAGGGCCTGTAATAATAAGCTAAACTCAAGTTGGTTTGCTGAACAGGTTACTACTATATATTTCACTCAATGCACCAAAAAATTAAATACAGTATAATCAAATAGATTTGATTTTCAAACTTTATTTGAAGAAGCTGTGGCCTTCTTTGTCCCTGAGGGACCCATACAATGTAATGTTCAATGGAAGAAGTGATGGGAGGGCAATTTGTGAATGGGCTACTGTCACATAGTTACATAGTAGAGGTTGAAAAAAGACATGCGTCCATCAAGTTCAACCTATGCTAAATTTAGACAACAGATTCCCTTCCACCTCCTGCTACCAGCCGTCATGCTATGGGCGCGCCCACGCATCCCGCGCGGAGGTTAGTACCCTTTTCTCTGGTCCCACCTGCAGACTCCGCCCTCACGACAACTTAATCGGCGCGCAGCAAGCACACGCCGTGCGCGGTCAGTGCGCACACGAGTCGTATCACCTGGCAACATCAGGGATCCTCCCCACACCTATCTCCTGCACCCAAACTGCCAATCACAGCTGGCGCTACTGATGCGCCTCCACTCTCCTATTCCCTCATTGGTTCTTGTTTCTCTTATATGCTCAGCCTACCATCTGGCACATCGGCTGAGCATAAACCATCTTATGTGCGAAGTGTTCACTGTTACCCTTGCCTCCACAGTCTTGTCATGTATGGTTCCTATCTTCTCTGTTCCTGACCCGGCTATTCCTCTGGACTCCGCTCTTCTATGCTCCTGACCCCGGCTACCAACAAAGATCCGCACCTCTCCAATCCCAATCTTGGCAAAGTACCACGACGATCAGCACCTCTCCAATCCAGACCTGGCTAAGTACCTGCAATGATCCATACCTCTCCAACCCCGACCTCGGCAAGTACCTCTGACTATCCATAGCTCTCCAACCCCGACTCGCCTACTTCAACCAATCTACACTCCAGACGCGCCCACGCGGCTGTGGGTCGGTGTTTATATATATATATATATATCCCCACCTCGCCCTCTCGGTCACACCTTGTTTGTGGTGAGCACTCCGTTACAGGGATGACCCGAGTCCTTTGTATTATCCTTGGGATAAATAGCTTTTTTGAAAGCTTTTTTTTTTGTACTGTCCCCGGATATATTTGTATATAGTTATCATATCCCCTCTTAGAAACCTCTTTTATAATACAAATAAATCTAATTTAACTAGCCTCTCCTCATAAATTAGATTGTCCATCCCCTTAATTAATTTGGTGGCTCTTCTGTGCACTCTCTCTGGTTCCATAATGTATTTTCTAAGGAGTGGTGCCCAAAATTGTACTCCATATTCAAGGTGTGGTCTTACTAATGCTTTTTAAAGGGGCATAATTATTTTTACTCCCCTTCCATCCATTGCTCGTTTAATGCAAGATAAGATCGTGTTTGCCTTTGCAGCTACTGCATGACTTTGGGCACTATTGCTAAGCCTGCTGTCTACAAGCACTCCTAAATTCTTCTCCATCAAGGATTCCCCCAATTTATCCCCATTTAATTTGTAAGTCACCTGTTTATTCTTGTTTCATCTGCCATTTACCTGCCCAAATTTCCAGTCTCTCCAAGTCCTTCTGGAGAGGAATTACACCCTGCTTTGATTCTACTACCTTACACAATTTACTATCATCAGCAAGATGGAGACTTTGCTCTCGATGCCATCCTCAAGGTCATTAATAAACAAGTTAAAAAGCAGTGGTCCCAGTACCGATCCCTGAGGTACTCCACTCATGACCTTAGCCCATCCTGAAAAAGTTCAATTTATGAACACCCTCTGTTGTCTGTCCTTCAACCAGTTTTCAATCCAGGTGCATATATTTTGACTAAGTCCAATTTGCTTTATTTTGTACACCAACCTTGTGTGGAACCATATCAAAAGCCTTTGCATAATCTAAGTAGACCACATCAACTGCATTACCCTGGTCTAAATTCCTACTTACCTCCTCAAAGAAACAAACAAGTTTAATTTGGCATGACCTATCCTTCAGAAATCCATGCTGACTATTACTATAGTAATAATTTTGTTTTCCATGAGGTATTCCTGAATATTATCCTGTATTAAACCTTCAAGTAGTTATCTCACTATTGATGTCAGGCTTACCGGTCTGAAATTCCCCAGTTGTGATCTAGCTCCCTTTTTAAATATAGGCACCACATCTGCTTTTGATTGATTTTTCTTACAGAATTCAAACAGGGAGATACTCTGGAGCTGAACCTCGCTATTTTGAACTCAAAAGACCAACTGGTTTCCGAAATACTTAACATTTTGGTTGCAGGTGTTTTAGCTCTGATTCTAGAAATCAAAATGGCTGCCAAGTCCTGCTGGCCAATAGGAGGTCACAATGTCATCCTGTTGGATGACTGTGGATGCCATTTTTGAAAATCCAGGAAGTACCTGTATACATTCAACTACAATGTCAAGTATCTCAAGAACCAGGGTGCCTTCGTGTGTATGGAAAATAGCTGAAGCGCTCAAATGCAGGTATATCTCAAAATGATAATAAGCCAGACCACTGTACCAGGGTACTAACAATTGATATAGTACCTATTGTGTCATATAATGGGTACTATCCTCCTGAAGACAGGTGGTGTGTGGTGCAACCCACTCACCATCAGTCTCATTGGCAGATTCCCCTGAAAAATATGCAAATACTCACATCCTGGTAGGGCAGGCAGGCAGGCTGTGCAACTACTCAATGCAATACAGGGAAAAGGGAGACCAAAAAGCGCACCAGCACAAACAGAGCAGGAAGAACCCAGGACAAAAAAAATGATTAAAAGGGCACTTTAATGTGGCAAAAGACCCATCCAATGCATTGGATGGGTCTTTTGCCACATTAAAGTGCCCTTTTAATCATTTTTTTTGTCCTGGGTTCTTCCTGCTCCATTTGTGCTGGTGCGCTTTTTGGTCTCCCTTTTCCCTGCCTTCGTGTGTAAAAAGAAAAAAAGGGTGTGTGCGCCGAGCACGCGCATTTTGAGGGAAACTTCTTTGTCTTTTGTCACTGTTTTGCCACAGAAATTGTATTTGTGATGGTGATGATTTTAATAAAAAATCAAATCAGGCGCAAAACCCCTGTAACCAATTGACTAACTTCGAAAATCTCTGTCGAAAAGGGACTAGTACTAAGGGACTCACATCGCAGATGTACAAGGAGGTGACCGGTTCTGGCATGACGGTGACGCAGAAGTTAGGTTAGATGACCAGATGGGAGACAGATCTTGGGGAAATGGAGGACTGGACAAAGATTGTCCTGGCAACGTCAAAAAGCTCTATATAAACGACTTGAGGGAGAACGCATATAAAGTAATGATGCGGTGGTACCTCACCCCTCAAAAACTATCTAAATTTCTGCCAAGTTACTCCTCATTGTGCCTGAGACAATGTGGACAGCAAGTAGATTTGTTGCACATGCTGTGGTCTTGCCCCCGAATTGCCACAGTCTGGGAATCAATTAAAGATTGGCTACACAGGATTCTGGACACATACATTCCATTAGACCCATGGTTGTTTTTGCTGAATAGACCACACAAGGGCTTATCCAAACAAAATAATAAATTGTTGGCGCACTATGCGACTATGAGGGGAGAGATCGCAGCACAATGGAAATAAAATGAGATTCCCCTGATTGCCAAAATTCGGAATAGAATTTGGACAGTTTGCCAGATGGAAAAATTAATGAGTCTAGTACATGACACTGGCGCAAATTTTCTAAAAGTCTGGACGCCTTGGTTGGCTCAGACAGACATACCAGGGGGTAGAAAGGTCCACCATTTGGCAATAATAAAGATAAGTGCATTCTCACATGAAGAAGTGGGGATGAGACAGCCGGGTGTGACACGATAGGGACCCCCAAGAGAGGAAGAGCCGGTATCCTGGGTGGCGGGAAGGAGTGAGAGACAGGAGGTCCTGGTGGAGGAATAGAAGCAGAAGTCCCGGTGATGAGGCAAAAGAAGCAAACCTATCCGCCCTGTAAAAGGGGTCTTATCCCTGTTCACAAATGTGCCTCTAATCCAGCAGTGTGGTGGTTAACTGCTGGTAGGCAATTAACTAACACCACCTGGCTGATTACAGGTGGTAGAAAAAGCCTGCCTCTGAGACAGAGCAGAGACTCCTTAGCTCACACCTGAGCTGAACTAGGAGACAGAGCAGAGATTCCTTAGTCCACAACTGGGCTGAACCAAGGAAGGACAGATGTCTTGAGCGACAAGATGACCACAAGAGAAAGGGGACAAGATTCTAAACTTGGAGCCTGACATTGCCTGTGCACACAAGGGTGCGGTTCCAAGAGAGCAGAGAAGCTTCCCCTACAGCAGCCCAGCTAACAGATAAGACTTTTCGTATAAGACTATTATCTATGTCTATGTGTATTGATAAATGTCTCCATGATTTGGGGCTGGTAAATAGCTTAGCTAACCAACCCAGTCAGAGAGGGCTGAGCTACATGTGTAGATAGTCTCCAAAGTAGAGACAGTTTTTTTTGTTTGGCTTATTCTCTTATGTTGATTTTTGCTGTGTTTAAAGCGACAGGCACAATAAAGCTTTGATTTAATTTCACCGTAAAACAGTCTCCATTGTGTACCTCTGCACATGTCCTCCTACACCCCCCACCTACCTTCCCCCTCCCCCTTCTCCTTTTGTTCGTCTTTTTGTTTTTACCTAATACGTCCAGAATCCGTTTCTTGGAAAAGGAGACGCTGACCAAGGCTGAGGAACACGGAAACTCGACAGGGGTTGGGAAATGTTAACCACTTGGTAATGTACACAAAGAAGCAATGTTTGAAAGATATGTAAACAACAAACAAAAATTTAAGTTGAAAAACAAAAACAAATCAAAACACAATTTCGGTGACAAAACGCAAAGAAGTTTGACTTAGAACACATGTGCCCCTTCTCCGTTTTAGCTATTTGCACTTCTATATTTATATTAACTGTGAATTCCTCGTGTGTGTCTCTGGGTGTGTGACTCACAATTATGAAGAAAGTATTGTAACAGACTTGTAGTACAGTATAACTTGTTTGTCTGTCATGCTTCATTCAGTTCAAAATAGAACATGCCTCCAGTATTTTATTTGGGGTTTTATTAATTATTCCTTTCCAGAGATTCTATGTGAATGACATACATTGTAGGGGGTGTTTATTTCTCTATTCAAACCTATATAGCATGTCGCTTATGTGCCACTTAACTTTGGTCTTATTGGCCTTGCTGGGAGAAGATCAGATATACAATTACCTACCGTATCTGAACTGATCTGTCCCTTTATTTTTCTGGATTAACTTTGTTTGTCTGTGTGGTGCTGGGCGGAGCGTCGGAGGCCTCTGTGCATGCGCGCCGGCCGAGGACTCTTTTGCGCATGCGCCAAGGCCCGAGGATCCTTCTGCACATGCACCGAGTCCCACTGTCACTTCCATCATGCGTTTCCGTTACAACCAATAACATTTTCCCCATCAAAACTCTGTAGGTGCCAGCAAAGAAGTTTCACTTCAAAAATGTGAGGACCCCCATTTCAAATTTTTTGAAAAAATAAAATCAGTATGTAAAATGGGAAGGGTGAAGAGACGTCCAGGTATAGCCAGGACAGTCCTGGATTTGCAGCAATTTGCAGGATTTCCCAGAGTCCTGACAACTATTTTAACATCTTTCACATTTCACCTGTTTTGGCTGCAGCTGCACAGAAGGGGCAGGGCAGTAGCGGCAAGTGGCAGGGCTAGTATCGGCAAGAATGGAGCTGCTGTGTTATGAGAGAAACATGCAGCTGCAGATTTAACTACAGAGGGTGCCTGTGAGCATTGTTGCTTCTCCTTGCAGTGCCTCCTTTTAGAGCTTGTTCGTGTACGACAGTGTGTGTTGATCAGTCTGTTTGTTTATGTGATGGTCAGTCTTTGTGTATGCTGTGTGTGAGTCTGTGCTGGTCAGTGGCAGTGTGTCTGTGCAGGTCTGTTTGAGTGAGTGTTGTACAGGTCAGTGTTTGTGTGAGTGTTGTGCAGGTCTTGGTTTGGGGTGGGATGGGAGCGATCAGATCAGGAACAACTCATGTGAATAAAGAAAACATAAAAACAGTAATTGTGCAGTAAGTCTTGGCTCTTTGGGATTTCCTACTTACAACAAAGATAAAAGTATAGCGCAGTGGTCTGACTCAGTCAGGAAGTGTAGAGAAGATTTTTCTTTGTGTGTAGTAGCCCAGATGGATTCTTATGTAGAGGAGGTAATTCAGCAATGATAATACTCAAATCCCAATGTAGTACATGCAATAGAGAAAACAGAACAGCCCAATGGTCTAGGTTGCAAAACAAATTGTTTATCTCTGGTCAAGAAATAGGAGATGTACTTACAATAAGTACAAATGAATTGTACATATAATGGTTTCTTTAAGCGTTGCAATGTTCGTTTAGGCAGTAGTGCTTCTCACGATCCTCCTTGATTCTCCAGCCTCGCCGCCGGCGGTGGCGTCTGACGTCACTTCCGACTCGCGGGTCTGCATGTGTGTTGTGCCGGTCAGTGTTTGTCTGAATGAGTGTTGTACAGGTTAGTGTCTATGTGAGTGTTGTCCAGATCAGTGTCTGTGTGAGTTATACAGATCAGGGTCTGTATGTGTGTTGTGCAGGTCAGTGTCTGTGTATTTGTGTTGTGCAGGTCAATGTCTGTGTGTGTGTTGTGCAGGCAGGGCCACAGACAGCTTTCCTGGGGCCCAGGACATTTCCACCGGGGGCCCCCCACCCACGTGTCACCGGCCTTGCGGGAACCCCCCCCCCAATTTCTCTTACACACCCCTTCTCACACACCTCCTCTCTCACCCCCTCTTACACTCCCCCGTTACCGTTTACTTCCCCCCTCTCTCTCTTACACCCATGTATTTTTCTACCCTCCCCACACTCGATAACCTCCCTCTCCAATATACACAAACACACTGACACACACACACAGTGACACACACACACACACACACACACACACACACACACACACACACACACACACACACACACACACACACACACACACACACACACACACACACACACACACACACAGTGACACAGTGACACACACACACAGTGACACACACACACACGGTGACACACACACACTAAGCCCCCCCCCCCAAAACACACACATAAAAATAAGCCCTCTCTCCACTTGGGGTGGGTAAGGTGTCTGGGAGGGTGGTATAACGGGGGCCTGGTGCATGTGGGTTATCTGGGGCCCTTGGATGGGCCTGCTGGAGCAGCATGGCCAGTACAAGGCAGAGACCAGCAGGCCTGGGGAGGGAGGGATAGAAGGGCAGTGCAAGGGAAGGGGAGAACCCAGCAGTCATGCAGTATGGAAGGGAGGGACAGATTGGCAGTGCTGAGGGAAGTGTAGGGCCCTGTAGTCTGGACGGGAGGGGGGCATCAGCCAGGAAAGGGGAGAGCCTGACTTACCTGCACAGAGTGGAAACTGTAGTGTTGCCAACAGGAAGGCTGGGCCCCTTGACTGGGTGGCCCTGGACAGCAATTCTGACTCTCCCCCACCCCTGTCAGCGGCCCTGAGTGCAGGTCAGTGTGTATGTGTGAGTGTTGTGCAGGTCAGTGTCTGTGTTTTGTGCAGGTCAGGTTCTGTCTGTGTGAGTGTAGTGCAAGCATTAGCAGATTTCCGGGCCTATGGCGACAACATTTTGGGGCGGTGTCATGGGAGACCAGGTACTTACACCTTTATCCTGGGATCATATCATTGAGCAAAATAAAAATGTAAAATAAATTACGTTTATATATTCGAAACAGACATACACATAGTGAATTACAATAATACAGGAGAAAACACACTTACTGGGGTTTTGGGCTGAAAAATGAAACTTCCTTGACCTTAATAAAGTCTTTAACAGGTCCGTTGGAAATGGTGCTGAAAGTAGGACTTAGAAAATATTCTAGTCTGCAGTCCTGCAGCCGTTTCCTTGCTAGCTCCACAGGGCTTCACTGGGTTTAGAATCACAACTTGGATCTGTCTTGGGATCTCTCCCCTTGGCTGGCAACTAACTTTTTTAATAATATTTGCCAAGTTTGTCCCACAGCATTACTGCCATCCCACAATCGTGGGAACTTTACTGCTAGCCATTCACATGTTTGCCAGTCTTGCGACGCCTGGCACCTGAGCTTCCGCATGGCAAAGGAGCATGCTTGAAAATCGCCATCTTGCCTACTTGTCATGCAGAGCTCAGGTGCCTCTCAGTCTAGGGAGGTGACTACTTGCTGGAATGGCCTGTAATCATCCCAGGACTTGGACACTTAACTCAGCTATCCTGCACAGATGGCTGTTCACACTCCTGGCCACACATGTTACTTTGATCTATGGACTTAGTGGCAGACTTAGTGGCACCACACCTTGGTAGCCCATAAGCCCCCTATGGAGTCCCGCAGTAAAAGGACCCAGCTTATGTTACAATGTACAAGCATACTACATTCAGTTTAATAAAATATACTTGATATATTTTCTAATTAAAATGTCCTAAGTCTATTGGTGTGAGAGATTTAGTGAAAACTTGGGCTGTTTTATCCCCACTAACCATATCCCTTACACTCTGCAAACGTAGACTTTTTATTTTAATAAAAGCTTCACAGTCTTATCCCTGACTGGAGTACACCCAGAACCCCTTATACCAGGCTTAGGGTTATCTGGGCATGAACTGGGCATCACTCTGAGACTAGGGACCCCTGTACTGATCTGGGGATACCTTGCCCTCTGCCCCCTTATCCTTATGGTTGCACATTTTACATACATTGCATAGCAGTACATGTACAACAGGCAGGTCCAAAAGCTGACACTCTAGGACACCCAAACACAGCTCAGGGGCAACCAAGTGGGCTTAACGTTTATTAGTGAGCCTGGTTACCCCCTCACCGTCACAGACGGCAAATATACTTTACCCTCCCCCATATACAGAGACTCCACTCTCTTCCCCACTGATTGCAAAGTGAGAATGTTGGACCTCTGTAAAGTTCTTACCTTCTCTTTCGTGCCGCCCTCTGCCTTCACCATCAAATGACACTGCAATGTCACATGGCGTTGCGTTGCCACGGCAACGTAACGTTACACAGCACGTGACGTCACTGCATCATTTGACAGTGTGACATCACATTGCCATGGCAACTCAAATCCATGTGACGACACATTGCTGTGGCAATGCGATGCCATGTGACGTCACAGCATCATTTGACGCTGAAGGAGGAGGGTGGCACGAATGAAGAGGGCGGCACCAGGTAAGTACTTAAGGGTGGTATTTTTGTAAATCCGCCACTGTGCAGGTCAGGTTCTGTCTGTGTTGTGCATGTCAGGGTCTGTGTCTGTGTTGTGCAGGCCAGGGTCTGTGTGTGTGTGTTGTGCAGGTCAGGGTCTGTGTGTGTGTGTTGTGCAGGTCAGGGTCTGTGTGTGTGTTGTGCAGGTCAGGGTCTGTGTGTGTGTGTTGTGCAGGTCAGGGTCTGTGTGTGTGTGTGTGTGTTGTGCAGGTCAGGGTCTGTGTGTGTGTGTATGTTGTGCAGGTCAGGGTCTCTGTGTGTGTGTTGTGCAGGTCAGGGTCTGTGTGAGTGTGTGTGTGTGTTGTGCAGATCAAGGTCTGTGTGAGTGTTTTTAGTTTTCAGGAAATGTGTCTGCAGGTCAGTGTGTTTTTCTGGGAAATACATTGTGTGTATGTGGAAAGTGTGTGGTTGTGTTTTTTGTATTTGTGCATGGTAGACATTTCAGGTGTTTGTGCTTGTGTTTATGGTGCCTACATACAGATATAGCCGGCATTATTGCATCCATTACTGTGTGATAATGGTTGCAAAAATGCTGGCTACATCTGTATACAGTGGGTATATGTGGGGGCTAGTGGGCCCCTCATATCATGGGTGATAGGATGTACATACTCCCAAGTAAAAATCCACTAGCCAAACCCTGGGGTGGGACAGAGGGGAGAAGGGGGAGAGAAAGAATGGCAGGGAGAAGGGAGAGAGAGAATGTCAGGGGGAGAGAGAGAGAATGGGTGGGGGGAGAATGACAGCAGGGACAAAATGGCAGGAGGGTGAGAGAATGGGGGATAGATAGAGATAATGAGGGAGAGGGAGAAGGGGTGGGAGAGAGAGAATGGGGTGGAGGGAGAGAGAGAGAGAATTGGGGTACGAGAGAGAGAATGGAGGAGGGGAGGAAGAGAGAGAATGGAAGAGGGGATGAGAGAGAGAAGAGGGAGGGAGAGAGAAGGGGGTAGGGAGGGAGAGAGAAGGGGGTAGGGAGGGAGAGAAGGGGGAGGGTGAGATTGAATGGGGTGGAGGGAGAGAGAATGGAGGAAGGAAGAGAGAGAGTGGAGGGAAGGGAGAGAGAATGGAGGGAAGGGAAGGCCCAGAGAGAATGGGGGCAGGGAGAGAGGGAATTGGGGGGGGGGGGGGGGGGGGTAGAGAGATAGAATTGGGGAAGCGAAGTAAGAGAGAATAGGGGAAAGGAAGGGAGGGGGAATGAAGGGAAGGGAAGTGAAGGGAGAGAATTAATAATACAGCATATATGGGGATGCTATTAAACAAATACCATTATAATATATTTTTAGTGATGTTATTTGTTCCATGAATAATTTTGTAATGTGTCCCAGTTTTTAATTTTCAAAATCTGGTCCCTTCACATGCTGTAATAGTATTGTTTTTTCTGAACCCATCCTTTCTCACATGTTAGTGTAGGTGCCTTATTTTGCAGTGTTTGTTTAGTAGCCTGGAGATACTGTATACAGTTAAATTTAGTCAAAATCACATGCAGTTTTCACATTTTTCACATACAGTACTGTACAAAAGAAAACATATTTGTATGCTATGTGACTATAAATAGCAGAGAAGTGGTTCTTTAAATGTGCTTATGGTATTTAGCTACAGTACGACAAGGACACCTATGGTAGGGCTTACACTGAGCAGGAACATTATCAGATTTAACAATAGAAACATCTCATTATTTTTAATAAAAAGCACCAAATCAAACGAATCTAACTAACTACATTGTAGCAAACAGTAATACATGTTTGAAAAATGGCTCCCTTGCATATTATGCTAGGGTGATGCATATCAGGGGTTAATTATCACAAAAGAAGTTCAGTGTAGGGTTATTTAATACACTGGATTCAGGTTATAGTAACTGAGCAGACACAAGAAGCTGAGGATATTGTATGCCAGGAGTGGTCAACTCCAGTCCTCGGGGGCCATCAACAGGTCAGGTTTTAAGCATATCCCTGCTTCAGTACAAGTGGCTCAATCAGTGGCTCAGTCAATGACTGCACCAGCTGTGCTGAAGCAGGGATATCCTTAAAACCTGACCCGTTGGTGGCCCTTGAGGACTGGAGTTGGCCATCACTGTTGTATACTGGCTGATATTTTAGAACAGCAGGTTACCACCCTCAGCTAGGAGAGTTGCAAACATTTAGCAGCCAACTTGTTTAGTCTAGTTTGCCTCACTGGTTGCCAGAGTAGCTGACTCCCAATATTAGGCAGAGGGACATTTTAATACTAGAATCTATACAGTAGGGTTTTTTGGTCCATGATTTGTTCCTTTTTGCTTGTGTTAAAAGAGCTGCGACTCGGGGGGACTTCCGGTGATGTTATCCGGCATGGTTGACTGTTAAGAGAGCTCCGGGACCTGCACTAATAAACGCAATAATTGGCAACTTTCCCCCGACCTTTCCCAATTTTTTCAACCATCCCCAGATGGGGTAACAAGGGGGCGATGCAGGCGAGAGCAAAAAAATCACAAATCAAGGTGTGGCGAAATATTTTCCCCCTTCACAGAAGACCCCGAAGCAAGGGCTGAGATGCAAGATGGTGCTGGCGCACGCGGTTCACCCGCAGAGACGAGCAGGCCCCCGCAGCCAAGGGAAAACCTCAATCCAGAGGACCCAGTCTCAAGATCCTACATGGAGGAACTCATGACAACCATGCACAATAAGTTGCACACGTCGTTACAGGAGGACCTTAAGGCGGTAGTCTCAGAACTGAAACGAGAGATCTCAGGCCTGGCAGACAGAACAGCCGAGCTAGAACTCAGGCAGGGAGAGGACTGCCAAAGACTAATGGAGGCAGAGGATGAAATCTTTCGCCTGGGAGAAGAGGTTGCGGGGCTCAAGGAGGAGATGGAGGATCATGAGAACCGGGACAGGAGGCAGAACCTCCGAATTCGGAACGTACCGGAGTCGGTTCTCCCTAACCTCCTGACTAAACTCATCACCACAGTCTGCGGCGAAATGGATCAAAGAGATCTGGAAATTGACCGGGGCGCATCGGGCCCTAGGGCCTAGGTTGGATGACCCGAACAGACGACGAGACCTAATTGTCAGATTCCATAGCTATTTGACTAAGGAAAAGGTCCTAAATGCCTGCCGCACACTGGATACCATAGTCTTTCAAGATGAAGTCCTCCAGGTATTCAATGACCTATCTAAAACCACAGTAAATAGGAGGTGAGAGATCAAACCACTGACCTAAAATTCCTGCGAGAGAACGGAATCAGATACCGCTGGGGGTTTCCTTTTAAGCTTATTGCTTCCAAAAACAGAAAGTTCCTGGCCCTGAGACGACCGGAAGAAATGTCCTCATTTGCCAGAGCACTGGGCCTTTCCCCCCCGCTCTCGTGGTCGGATGCTGAGCGGCCCGCAAGAGACACAGAGGAGGGGAACAGATCAATCCGCTCCTCCCGGAGAATTGCCACGCAGACCCAAAGCAGAAGTAAGTGATCCCTCTGTGCCCAGCACCGCTTGGCTTCGATTGACATCCCTAGTTGGCCGTTGCCGCTTACCTGAATCCCAACGCTGCACATAGTCCCTTACGCGAGAGCTGCGAGATGGAGCCCCAGAGGACCCCAACAACATCAGGCCCAGCTTACACCACCTCGTCCGGACGCCGGGACAGGAAGCCCTTTCACCCACAGGATCACCTACCACCCGGACACCGGATCCCTGCTGACGTCGATAGGGGAGGCTGGTCCCCCCATTCGTACATCTTGAGGTCATGGTTAAGGGGAGATGGCGGGAAGATTGAAAGAAACCACGGCGATCACCCTGATCCGACCCCTCGCATCCCCCTACCCTCTCCCGCACAAGGATACCTTCAGCACAAAGAGAGGACCGCTTGCTTGGAGAAGGCACTCTTGCTTCACCTCACGGTCTGTAGAGGGTTTTTTGGGTGTATAGGGAGGGAGGCCTCAGGCTCAACCATCTAACTGGCTCGTAAAAAGAGGCTCAAATCTGAACAGATCCCGCATTCAAATGATTCCTGCTCTTAGCGGCCACTCCAGAGGTTAGGTCTAATCCCTCAGAGACTTACCAAAGAACAGTTGCTCTGACCCCATCCCCCTGTTATGTTTGCTCCCCGTGCATAAAGATGAACGGAACTGTTTAAGAAGGGCCATGATTTGGGTAATTCTACCCTAGCAGTCAAATCCCTGTTCCCCCCCCCCCATCAGTTAAATTACAATATAAACATGCATCCCTTTATGTCTGTGGTTTAAACTGCAACCCCTCCCTCCCCTTCTCCCTCTCTCCCCCCCCTTCCCCCCTTTCTCCCCCCACCCTCTCCCCTTCTTCCCCCCCTCCTTCCCCCCCTCCTTTCCCCCCCCCTCCTTCCCCGCACTCCTTTCCCCCCCCCACCCTTCTCTCCCCCCCACCTATCTCTCCCCACCCCACCCTTCTCTCCCCCCCACCCTTCTCTCCCCCCCACCCTTCTCTCCCCCCCTCACCCTTCTTTCCCCACCCACCTCCTTCCCCTCCTCCCCTCTCCCCCTCCCATTCAAGGCTTACAAGGTTTAAATCTAAACTGAAACATTACTCTACTAATTGAAACATGTCTTTGAAAATCCGCACTTGGAACAAATACAGTCCCACATAATAGGACTAGGATTGTTGATTAAAGATTGCATTACACGAATAAATGCCTAGGAAAACATACACATGCCATTCTCAATGTATACCCACCCTTATCCCTTCCCCCCCTCCCTCCTATAGAACTTAGATACCCATTGGGTCCCCACCTCTCTCTGGCCTGTCGGCGAGCGACACCGGATGCACTCCCCCCAGGGTCCTAAACCCTAGTAACCGGTCCTTAGTTAAGACCGGTCTTGAACCCTTAAGACCTTGACAAGGTCTGCTTTCCTTATCCATCTAACACTGCTGATACTGTCCCAGCAGGACCCCCTCCTTCCCCTACCCGACCCCCCCCCTGCCCTCCCTGGTTGGCCACCCCTGAGTGTCATAGTGAAGAAGAGTCCACTGATCCTTGCAACAAGGGAGCTGTTCCCTTCAGAGCCCCACATCAGATCGTCCCTAGTGGGAAGGGAAAGGTCTTAAAACCCAACCGGGAAAAAGGAAATTATGGCTAAACAAGGAACAATGAAACTAGTATCCTTAAACGTAAAGGGTCTACAGAACAATAGGAAAAGGAGGCTTGCCCTCCAAGAAATGAAAAAATCAAATGGTGACATTGTTTTTCTCCAGGAGACATATTTTACATCTCATGAGCCGCCCAAAACTTTCCAAAACACATTCCCTATGAGTTATTACTCATCATTTAGTAGTAAAAAAAGGGGAGTTGCTATTCTGATCCGTCAGGGCACTTCAATCTAACAAAAATAACAACTGACCCAGAGGGTAGATTCATTGTGGTGTATGGTTCGCTATCAGGATCCGCAGTCGCCCTGATTAACCTTTATGCTCCCAACGAGAATCAGACAAACTTTCTAAAAATGTACTAGAGGAGGTTGACCCTGAATACTTGTCGTCACTAATAATAGCAGGAGACTTAAACATGGCACTTAACTCAGCTGAAGACAAATCCTCTACCCCAGGACGCCCCCGCACTCAACCCAAACATTAAGATTGGGAAAAAAAATTAAAGATATTATAAAGGAATTTTCTTTAGTGGATATTTGGAGAGCACAGCATCAGGGACAAAGGGACTACACCTTTTACTCAGCCCCTCACCAGACCTATTCTCGTATTGACTATTTCCTTGCTACCAAAAACGTCCTAGAAGCAGCTGCTAACACTGACATTGGCCCGATTACATGGTCCGATCACGCTTCCATCTTTTTGAACCTCACGAACCCATTTGTAAAAACGATCTCTTACATCTGGAAACTAAATGACTCCCTACTAAACAATAAAGAGGTAGAAAAAGATATTAAAATAGCCCTTAAGGATTACTTTAGACTGAACCTTGGCATGGTCGAGTCCCCAGCTATCCTGTGGGAAGCCCATAAGGCGGCAATTCGGGGTAACTTTATCTCAATTGCATCACACAGGAAGAAAGTCAAAATAAAACTAATCAAAGAGCAAAATGATAAAACTTGAGCAGCAACATAAATAAAACCCCTCCAGGAAAATGTATAAACTACTGACAGCTGCTAGAAACGAATTGAAGGATATTCAACTAGAAAATGTAGAAAAAGCTTTCAAATGGACAGGTCAGAGGTATTATGATAAGGGGAACAAGGCCGACAGACTTCTCGCTAGCAAGCTAAGAGGCATACAAAAGAGATCACAAATCACAGCGATCAAAAATAGATCTGGTGAGATAATTTACAATGAGAAAAAAATAGCAGAAGAATTTACTAAATTTTACACTAAATTATATAACTTAAGAACTCATTCTGCTAACTCACACTCTGCCAATTTGGCGGCGATTATAGACTATCTAGACGATTGTAGCCTACCCTCTTTGACAGAGGAGGAAAATGCCATGCTGAACGCAAAAATTTCATTAGATGAATTGACAACGGCAGTGAAGGCATCAAAAACTTCTAAAACGCCGGGTCCTGACGGCTTCACAAATGTTTACTATAAGAAGTTCCTACCTATATTATCAACCCACCTGTTAAACCTGTTCAACTCATTTATGGAAGGGAATCCAATCCCAGCATCAATGTCCTCAGCTAATCTGGCAATTATTCACAAGGACGGGAAAGATCCGACCTAGTGCGGAAGTTACAGGCCCATATCGTTGCTGAACAACGATCTCAAACTGTACAGCAAGATACTTGCGAACAGACTGAACCCCATTTTATCTAGACTAATTAATTCGAACCAAGTTGGGTTTGTCTCGGGCCGCCAAGCTGCGGACAACACCCGTAAAATAATAAATATAATTGATCATGTCCACATGTCCAACACGAAAGTGATGTTACTGAGCCTTGATGCAGAGAAGGCATTCGACAGAATTGACTGGCTATTTCTGGATAATGCCTTGAAAAAAATTGGCTTTAAAGATACCTTTCTGGAAGCTGTCCGGGCTCTCTACCAGAACCCATCCGCTGCGGTCAAACTCCCAGCCGGAACAACCGAGAGATTTCAAATTAAAAATGGTACAAGACAGGGGTGCCCCCTATCACCTCTTCTCTTTGCCCTCACGATTGAGCCACAACGACCAAAATACGTAATAATGTGAACATACAGGGTATTGGATAAGGATTTCTTTGCTTGTGGGAGAGGAGGAGCGCAGAGGTGCTCAATGATATATATGAAAGAAAAATAAAGCAAATATAGTGCAGATTGTAGATACTGGTATATATCACTCTGTTAGATATAAATAATAGCACTCACAAAACTTATCGTGATCTCAAGCATGTCAGAGATTCATTCATTGAGAACCGGAGAGCTGAAGGGCTGGCAAGATTGGGGCTGACTCCAGAGGCAGACTGTGCTTCCGCCCTCACCTATGATGCAACCACGGAAGTGACGTACGCGGAAATCAATCGTAAGGTGCGAGTGACACTTGTTCATCGCAACGGCTCCAGTCAGAGAGAGATGGATCTCTGACATGCTGGAGATCACGATAAGTTTTGTGAGTGCTATTATTTATAGCTAAAAGAGTGATATATACCAGTATCTACAATCTGCACTATATTTGCTTTATTTTTCTTTCATATATATCATTGAGCACCTCTGCGCTCCTCCTCTCCCACAAGCAAAGAAATCTTACATCCTGGGACCTGGAACAGTCCTTCTTGAGGAAGTTGAGCAGCATTTAACACATTTTATAATCATTTATATCACTGGTTGGTGAAGGTTTTATAAGTGTTTTTCACATTATGTGGTTTATCTAATTTTTTAGACACTGTTTTTTACATTTCACTTTTTGAAGCGCCCAGTCCATTCCCCACTCCCCCCTTCCCCTTTATTTGTCACATCTATTGCTATTGGTATAGGAGACACAAATTATAAAATATCCCTATTCGCTGATGATATCATTCTAACTTTGTCCAAACCCCAAACTTCCCTTCCGAACCTTCAAAGGAACTGACGGACTTTGGCAAAGTATCAGGATATAAAATAAACAGTGAAAAATCTGAAGCCCTAAATCTTAGCCTACCAGAATTCGAAGTGAAACTACTCAAACTGAATTTTAGCTACAGATGGTGCTCTTCATACATTAAATACCTGGGAGTAAATGTATCAAGGCACTATCGAGCTTTATACCAAGATAACTACCCAGCTCTCTGGGAAACAATCAAAAAAGACTTAGACCAGTGGGAAGGTTACCAGATTTCATGGATCGGGAGAATGACTTCTATTAAGATGAATATACTGCCTAGATTATTATATTTTTTTCAGACACTCCCAGTCCATGTACCTGACACTGAACTAAAAAACATACAAAACAGAATGTTTAATTTCATTTGGCAGGGCAAGAGACCCAGAGTCGCAAGATCGGTCATGTTGGCATCAAGAGGTAGAGGGGGCATGGCTGTCCCAGATATCCATAAATACTACATAGCTGCACAATTGAAACAAGCAGTCATGTGGAACACTGACCCGGCCCAATGTTGCTGAATTGAAATAGAATGAAAAGTTCAGTCCGCGCTCTGGCTCTTTAAACTTGGAGTGTTGGTCCCTCTCAGTTCTTTTGCTGCTTCTGTGTTTATGAGGTGTCTCCCCCACCTCCAAATGTGGTCTCCACCGGAACCCCGATGGTGATACCAATATCAGCAAAACAAGAAAAAACACAAAAGCGCACCAAGATGAGAGATAGATATTGTATTAGCAACAAATAATAAAATTAGTAACTTACATATAAAATTTCTTTAATAATCCCCGATTCTGGTGTCTATCACAGGAGTAGGGCATCACATAGGAAGAATGAAGGGTAATCTCAGTTCTGAGAGATCAGACCCGCGCGCTGGGGCTGTCTCTGTTCACTCTCCTGTCCTCCACGTGTGGTAGCGTGGTGCGGAGTGTAGCGCGCTTGCGCAGGAACCGGGGCCTTCAATAGGTGTCCTTAGGATGCCTGTCCGTTTTTGATAGCATAGAAACGATCGGAAATAAGCAGTAACGAAGAAGTTTACTTTGTTAAACGAAACGCGTCGCGACTGTTGTGGCTGGTGGTTTTACTACCCACCACCAGTACACACTCAAGTGTACCGTTCCTGCTTATTTCCGATCGTTTCTATGCTATCAAAAATGGACAGGCATCCTAAGGACACCTATTGAAGGCCCCGGTTCCTGCGCAAGCGCGCTACACTCCGCACCACGCTACCACACGTGGAGGACAGGAGAGTGAACAGAGACAGCCCCAGCGCGCGGGTCTGATCTCTCAGAACTGAGATTACCCTTCATACTTCCTATGTGATGCCCTACTCCTGTGATAGACACCAGAATCGGGGATTATTAAAGAAATTTTATATGTAAGTTACAAATTTTATTATTTGTTGCTAATACAATATCTATCTCTCATCTTGGTGCGCTTTTGTGTTTTTTCTTGTTTTGCTGAATTGAAATAGAGTCTCAGTATGCCAGAATGCCTTCCCTGCAGGCCTGCCTCTGGAGCTTAGACAGTGGAGATAAGCAAGTACATAACTTAAAATTAAAAGCGGCAATACTCACCTGGGAGGTCTGGTCGAAATACAAGACCAGATTCGGGCTGTGCTCACCCAGCCCACAGCTCACGCCCATATCCAACAACCCCAAATTCCCCCCGGGATGTAGATCCAAGTTGTATGAACAATTAAGAACAGGATGGATTGGTGCGATTGCGGATCTCCTAAGCCTCGGGAGGCTCCTGAGCTACCAAGAACTACGGACTAAATATAATATTAAAGGACTAGATACATTCAAATATCTGCAAATTCGACATTTTATCCAAAAAATATGCTCAACTCCAGAATTCCCTCCCCTCACTAAATTTGAGCGTCTATGCAAAGCTAGTACCTACCAAAAGGGACTAATTTCGGAAATATACACTGAATTAGAGAACTCCGTGGCCCCTCAAAACCATGACTATATGCTCAAGTGGGCAGCAGACTTGAATATCACAATAGAGAGAGATATTTGGGACGAAATCTGGATGGCAACATCAGAACCTCCATATGCACCACAACCAAGGAGAACATCTACAAAATCCTCTACCACTGGTATCTTACTCCAGTGAGATTAAATCAAATTTACCCCCTGCCGTCAGACCTATGCTGGAGAGGCTGCGGGCATAGAGGGGACATGGCCCACATCTGGTGGACATGTCCGGAAATTGGAAAGAATTGGACCAAGATCCACAATTTGGTAAAAGAGGTCACCGACCTGGAACTACCTATCGACCCCCTGACCTTCCTACTTGCAAGGCCAATACCTGGAATTGACCGTCCAACTAGGAAATTAATCTCCTTTATCCTTACTGCGGCTAGATGTGAGATAGCGGCTTCCTGGAAGAAACAAACCCCCCCCTCCAAAAGATCTATAAAAAAAAGGATCCGTGAAGTGATGCTTATGGGGAAGTTGACGGATATGCTTAGACAAAAGCTCTTTGCATTCTATAAGATATGGGAGCCCTGGATACTTCTCACGAGATGAAGGTATAACACAAATGCCTACCTAGAGATCTAGTATAGTCACCAAAGTTTTCGAGCCTAAGCTCAAACATTAACTGTTTCAGGAATCTGGCCCCCAGGGTGGACACACCCCCCACACCTACCCTACCCTTCTCACACCCACCCCCCTCCACACCCCCCCTACCCCCCTCCACACCCCCCCTCTCTCTGTCTTCACTTTCTGAAGACCTCCATTTCAATGACAACCAAGGTTGTCTTTCTTTTCCCCCAAAAAAGGTTAACATGTTAATGTATTAGGCTGTGAAATATGTATGACGAACATTTGTTGTATTAATGCCTAATAAAATTATTTGAAAAAAAAAAAAAAAAGAGCTGCGACTCCAATTGCTTACACACTTAAAACCTGTTTCTCATACAGTATGTAACCCTCTTTCCCTCTAGAGTGAAGGGTCTACTAGAGCTGGCATTACCTGTCAGCTCACAGGGATCTGTGCCTCCGCTACTGGGAGCCTGGGGTAACGAATATACTGAGTGGCAGCGCCACCACCTGCATGGGATCCCAATTGGATGAGATAACCCAGAGCAGGAACCAATAATAACAGTCCACAGATTATAACAATAACTGTGACCAATAACCATAACCCACATAAATGAAAGAGAAAAACTAATGGTTACATCTATACCTCGCCGTGCAGTGCGTTGTCCCACCACCGTGTACCCCCACGCCGTGTCCACAGTACCAGAGATGTCCCTTGGTCACTTCACCCAATGAGTGTCCTCCAAAGATGCCTACCCCTCTAGGCGTGATCAGCACCTTACTGTACAGTGTTGGTGCACGTTTGGTGAACGGTACCTGCCGGGTGTGTCCACACACGGGCGCGCTGACAAATAGAAGTAGGGGATCCGCCAATCCAACGGTATCCTCCGCCGAATGGAACGCCTCCCACTGGAGTAACCACCGCAGTGATGGTCACTCCCTCTTTGGCAGTCTGGTCCCAGCAAGATTTCAATGAAGCAGCTGTGGCCCTAAGCTGGCTAACCACTAAAGGACAGGATCCCTAACTGCAGGGGCCTTCCCTAGAGCAGCCACAATCTTGGGGTGAATGGGGCCTAGGGGATAGCCGCTAAGGCAATGAAGGGGTTAAGGCATAATAGCATATTTATTGGGGACAATTGCCCCCAATAAACATTGCAATAAACAACATACCCCCCCTGTGCCCCCAACAACCCATATACCCCCATTACATATATTACATTTTTGGGATGCACAGCAATGATACTAGAGGCCGGCGGTGGCCCTCGGGTTTTCTCCGCAAGCCTGCAGTACCAATTCTGTGCCCCCCCAAAAAATCCAACAACACAAATACTTTACAATAAATACACCCCCCCTAAACATACAGTACAGTACAGTAATGTGCAAAATTACTATTATCTACATATGGATAATAGTGAATGTGCCCATTTTAAATACATAAAGAACAATAAATACATTAAATACATATTGCACTCACCCATGTCCGGCTGCCACGATGAAGGCCATCCTCATCTTCATAACCGTCCATACCCCCTCCGATGCTGCAAAACATAAATAAGAATAAAAACAGCCAATTCAATGTCCCCTAACCCCTTAATCACCATAGTGGTTATTAACCGATACAGTCATTAAGGGGTTAACCCACCCTCACGCACCACTCGGGAGGCCTAAATACCCTCCCCCACTAACCCCCCACCCCATGAGGCCTAACCACTCTCACACACTACCCAGCCGGGAGGCCTACCCACATACCCTTGGGACCAATACCCCCTTCCACCACCCCCAGTACCCACAATAAAAACAATACACAGCCCCACAATAAACATCATTATATTTATTACGTACATAACCCACCCCCTGTGCCCCCCCCCATAAATACATGATTTATTATTTTACATACAGGGTTAATACCCCAGGCCCACGGGAGTCCCCGGGTCTGACGGGTCACCTCACAGACCTACAGTAGCCCAGCACCTGGTTTCAAACAGGGTCTGGAGGGCTGCGGGTGGTCCCCGCCAGGTGCCATGGTCCACCAAATGGTCTCCGCGGGTCACCGAGGGCCACAATGGGGTCCCCACGGGTAGGCCCGTGGCTGTCTGGTGGGCCCCGGGTCAGACCCACAGGTGTCTGAGGGGCCTCGGGTGCTTCACATGGGGGTCTGGGGGCCCTAGGGTGGTCCCTATGGGTCCGTGGTGCCCCCACAGATTTGGGGCCACCGGTTCTTCCCCGCAGGTGTCCCCCGTGGACCCGGCAGCCGTTTACCCGTGAGAAGTTCGAGGAGACCTCAGGTGGTCTCCATAGGTCTTCCGCAGACCTGAGGAAACAACACTGTATGTAAAAATAAATAAACATGTCCTATACATTAAATACATCAATCCCCCCCCAACACATACAGTACAATAATGTGCAAAATAACTATTATCCAGAGTGTGATAATAGATTATTTGCCCATTATTAAACACATTAAGTAGCATAATCAAAGAAATCAAGTTCTACTGACCTGATCAATAAGAAGCCCCGTCGACAGCAAAATCCGTGTCCTCCATTGCCAATAAAATATATAGCAATACATTGCTCTTACATTCTGATATCAATTAACCCCTTTATCACCTTATCGGATAATTCAGCATGCAACTATCTATATATATATATATATATATATATATATATATATATATATATATATATATATATATATATATATATATATATATATATATATATATATATATATTTACACACACACACATGATAACCAATATACAAAGAAATGTTTAAGGGTTTAGTAAAACATGCATAAATAAAAATACCAGTTCTCCATATCTGCCACAGTAAAACAAAATCCTATTTCCTAATAAAATCATTCTCATGTGGCAATCAAAAGCATCAAATGCCAATCAAAAGATTGAATTGACATTGTATACATGATGAATAAAATCTGTACACCAAGTACACTCTGCCAATCAATGTTAACAATAAAATATTCAAAAGAAAATGCAATGAAATCCAAACAAGTATACTATTTAAACCAAGCAAGGCAAGCCAAATAAATTACCATTAATTAATGACATCCCAAAACAATTAAAATATCATCCAAATCAATTACACAATTAACTCTTTCAATCGTTAAACAAACCCATTCTCCAAAAAAGTTAACATCTGACAAAATAGTAGTACCAAAATAAAACCACTATAACAAAGCAAGCCTCACCCTGACCTAAAGTACACCATAGAACACCAAAAAATACATCTATCTAATTAAACATTACATTACACACATTTAACAATAGCAGCATATCAAAATACATTTAAATAGTGCAAAACAAACATTTCTAACCAAATCATTTCTTACCCTGTATGTATATATCGATAGAGACATACATACATATATACATACAGTGGCAAGAAATGAGAATGGAAAAAAATTGTATCACATAGAATAAATTACAAAAAACAGTTAAAGTTCCAAAAAAATACATTTCTTTAGTTAACTTACCATTAGCTGGCCAACTCACTGACTCCCGTTGAACACCAACAGTTAAACACTGCAGGCTAGAACAAGACATTGAGAGAGCGGCAGCAATCCGGTGGCCAGGTATGGGTACAGCAGGCTTAGACCATGACAGTGTGTTTTCCTATGTCTGGGTTATTAACCTTTTGTACATAGTTTTGTATTGCAATCATCTGTTCAGACAGTGTGACTGGTAATTTGGCTGAGATATACCCCTATACTGTAGAAGGGGAGACTGTATACACTTTCATACAGGTTTTGACACGTATCAATAGTGTCATTAGACCCATTCTGTCGCTACGTTCTAGTGTCAATTTTGTATCTCCGTAATACCACAATACAGCATAACACACACACCCTGTAGAGTGGAGCATCTACACATACCTTGTGGATACACTGTCTCTACACCAATCCTACACCCACCACTAGGGATTTTATACCTACACTGTATATATTAGTTCACATTGTTCTAATATACTGTATGTAAATAAAATGTTATTTTTTGCTTTTGGAGTACATTGGGAGTTGTGTCGCCAATACTAGGTGACCACTGAGTCCTCTCTCCTATTATGTAAAATAACTGAACGAGTGCAATATATATGGGAACCCTTTTGTGGCCCCTTTCGGGGACTCATATATGTGCTTTCTCCGATTCATTTTCCCTGATGCACCTTCAGTGATTTATTATTATCAATTTACACTTGATATTAAGGTTGAGCGGCAGGGCACTTTATTTATTAACAGGCATTTTTTCCCTAATTTATTTGGAAGGAGGTTTGAGGGCATATACTGTATACTGTATACAACTGAGGATACAGCAAAATTGGAACCCTCCCCCAACTCGGATTATTGCAAATCGGTCAGATTTTATATCAAATGTGCCTTTTTAAGACAAATCCACGGAAATCCGGTGCTAAAGGAACTGGCCAATTCGCATCAGATTTACGTGGAAAATTCGCCCATCTCTAGCTGTGAGAAAATGTTGGTATTTAACATATTTGTGAATGGGAGAGGGGTTCTGCTTATTTTGAGTACCCATTGATTTACAGATTGATATAATTCCCAAAACTAATCTGTACAGCAGATGGAGAGATACACGTAAACACACCTTAAATACCTGGGAAATGAGAGAATGTGGACATTTATATTAGTTTATTTACATATTTAAATAAATATAACTCCTCTCTAATTTTTGGGTGACCATTCTCCCCTCTCCCTTCCTCTCTCCTTCTTCCTTTTCTCTCTCCATCACATCCCTCTCTCTCACCCTTCCTCTTCCCTTTTCTCCTTCCTCTTCTCGCATCTCTATCCCTCCTTCCCCCCTCCTTCCTTCCTCCCTCTCTCCTTCCCCCTCACTCCTCCCCCTCCTTCTCTCTTTTCCTTTCTCTTTCCCTCACCCTCTCTCTCAACCACTCTCCTCTCTATCTCTCTTTCTCCCTCGCTCACCACTTCTCTTTCCCTCACTCTTTCCCCTTTCTCCCCTCTTCCTCCCTATCTCCCTCAATGCCTTACTTTCTCTCCCCTTCCCCCTCTTCCCTCCCCTCTTTCAATCCACCTCTCTCTCCCTCCCTCCCTCCCCCTCTCCCCATTTCCTCTTCTCTTCTTCCCCACCATCTCTCCCTCCACTCCCCCTCCCCTTTCTCTCCCTCACCCCCTCTACCTCTCTCCCCTCTCTCTTCGCCCACCCTCCCTCCTCCCACTCCCTCTCCCTCCCTCTTTTTTTAAAGTTTGAGAGTAGAGATGGGTGAAATATTTTTGAGGGTTTGTATCCACCTTGGATCGTTTCATTCAGTCCCCAGATTTCCATGGATCAGTCTCAAAAAAGGTGATCCGCCTTAAAAAAATAAAATAAAATGTTATCACTGATATTTACATGACGGGTTAATAATCCGTGGTCAGACGGTTAAAAATCTGCATTCAGATTAAAATCGAGGGGGAGGAGAGCAGATTATTCACAAACAAGCGGATTTTTGATTCAATATGGAATCTGATGACGGATCTAATGGTGGATTCAGATACATTTTTGGTACCCAATCTGAACAGATTTTGTTAGGGGAAACAGATTTGGACCTGGTTTACCCATCTCTATTCAAGACAAACATGTCCAAATTCACACACACCTCGTGGTCACTGAGTAGGGTAGTTTTTAGAAGCCCTCATTTGAAACAATTCTTTACTATAATAATGGTCTACTCTGTCATGCACTGAACTTTTCATTTGGGTGTGAGTGGTTATTGTGCCAATTGCAATTGTGTTGACTAATTTGCTGGCTGACATTTATACAGTATTTACAAAGCGTATTCATGTAAGACATAGAAGTGAGGTACAAAACATGTTACCACAGGAATCCAGGCATGTACTGTATGTCTGTATTGACACATTCACCCATTCCATTATTATCTTGGTTTCTGAAATCCTTTTTATGTCCCCAAACAATGTCACATTTTAGCTGCTTTAGCACAGGGCCTCACTTTTTCGGGACCTTGTCTGCCAAAGGGGCTCTCACATTTCTTTTCTTGCTCCTGCTGAGGCGTTATGTTGCAGTCTTACATACCAAGGAAGGAGTGGCCTTTGGGTAAAAGTACTGGTACCTGAAGGAGAAGTTCAGCTTTGTTTATCCCATTCAACCAACTGTATAACTTCTATTCACTGGCACAGTCTGAAAAATGTGCTACATGAGGATTTGTATGTTTGCTCTCTATGGGAATCATTCCCAAAGCAGAGCTTGTTTTTCCTGTTCAACTCAATCTTCAAACAAAGTTTTCTATAGCTATCATAAATACATCTCTATGTTTGCATACAGCCTGTTGCCCAAATAGGATTTTGTTGCTAGTGTAACTGATTTATTTCTCGTTTCTGTAACATACCTGTGTAACAGGGTTTCCCCCACTCTCTGGGAGATTTTACTGTTACCTGGTGTTGTTGTGCTGCTCACCTGCTTGTCTCACAGGATACTGAGCGTCTGCCGATGGTGGTGGGGACGAACAGGACAGGCTTTAGGGATTCCTCTTAGTTCTTCACTCGGTGCAGCGCCTCCATTCCCCGCAGGCCCCAGCAGAGCTGGGTGCAGTCCCTCTCGGAAAACCCTCCGATACTTCCCCTGATTAACTGCACTCTCAGGCTGGAGTATAAAACAGGAACAGTTCTTTATTCTTCCACAGCATACAACAGGTACACTTCTTCCAAGGGTCCCTGGACTCAACCCAAGGCCCTCAACTTTGAGGCCCCAAAGGTCTATCCTTAGCTCCCGTATTCCCTGGTGAAATAAGGGGTAGTATCCCACTCCCGTGAGGGAGGGGAAGGAAGGTGAACCAGAGCCCCTGCTCCACACTTCCATCAGCAACCCATTAACATTTTGCCCTGCAGCTCCTTATGTACCTAGGGGGAGGGTCCTAGGTCTGAGCCCCTGAAAGGGCAGCACACGGGCCTTAACACACACCCCTGTCACTCCAGGGAGTTGTTTTACTGCTATGGAACCCAGATTAACCCTAACACTGCCAGCACTGGTATCAGGGCTTATGTGTTAGGCAGGGCAGATTAGTAGCCAAGAGGATACATGGCTACACACTACCCCTGGTGGAATTTCACGGACCCCACTGAGAACCCAATTTATACAACATTCCTAAATTGGATAACATAGAACAATGCATACAGTTTATGGCATTACATTTGATGACATATCGGTTAACCATTGAGGTATGTCCGGATCCTTTCCATACCCCCCTTCAATAATAATGTTTTGAGTCAGTCGTCTTAACCAACCTACCCTCTTGATCAGGAATGGTAACGGAGTATACTGTACTCTCTTGGGACCCCGTTCAGAATTATATTCTACCCGGTCCATATAGATGCATCTCCCTACCCTCCATACTCGCATGAGATAACATATTTTCTCTTCGTTGTAATACCTAGAGAAACTACACCTGGAGGCTTGGTATTCTAGGACACCTGCCCGCAACTACTCCTCTCGGTTGGCCTCTATCTCTCTCATTACGGGTACAGGGACATAGTAGTAGTCATACTCATGGGACAGACGGTACCTCTGCACTATTAATCTGTCAGCCCGACTGATTTTGTTAATTTACGGCCACAGGCCTGGCTCGGTAGCACCCAGAATAGGGGTTCTTGAGAGGGCTGTTTTTGGTAGGTTAGGGTTAAACCGGTTTGTTGTATCAACCCTAGTTTAATCTCCCTATCTCTTCTTCTGAGGGCCTCTGCCATCTCTTCCGCAGAGAACTCTCCTTCATCCCACAAATGATCTACAATGTCCCCGTTAACCAGCAAGAACCATGTCTGGTCCATATGATGGACATACCCTTGAAACATGGGGTCCCACCATGACAACACCTTCCTCATATTTACACTGGACCAAGATACATTTGACTTGGAAACTGCCCTAGAGGGTGTTCCTGATCTTTCTGACCCTTCTCTGATGACCACTTCCGGTCATACCAGAAGGGTGTTCACATCTGTGGTGCGGAAAGACATACCGGCCGGCACCTCTCCGATGGAGGATCCACTGAAACCTGGGAAGGAAACGCATCCTCACCGCTCTGCTGATCCTTGGCATGTGCGCAGTTCTCCCGGCTGGGAGCAGACACGTCCGATGCCACCTTTCGAGGAACTGCCAAGGCCTTGACGCTCCTCCGTTTCGGTTGCACCGTCGCCTTTCGATGACGTTATCATTACGGGTCTCCTTTCCCGTTCACCCTGGGGAATGGGCATCTCCACAGCAGCAGCACATGTGTGACACTCCAGCCGGAGCATCACAATGGAGCACCCCCCTTCATTGTAGTCCGACGTCGTGTAGGACACGCCCCCTGGAGAAGAGGACCGGGTCATCTCACTGTCGCTGGCTGCGGCTTGCAGACAGCAGTCCCGCTCCTGCACGACAAGCGGAAGTGCCTCAGCCTCCTGCCAGGCGGCCACCTTACCGGGTAAGTCCTTTTTAGAGTATGGAACAGGAACACACGGGTTCCATGGAGTGCCCACTCCCGATGCTGCGATCCAGTCCGCCTGTCTCTGTAGGTAAACCGCGTCTTTCCTTTTGGGCCGGCAGGGGTGGCAGCAACACTTTAGGCTTTAGGTGGAGAGTACCACACCGCTGGCACATGGATGTTAGGCTCACCTCTCCACCCGGGAAGTCACAGCGCGGGCAGACGCAGTGCAGGAAACTCTCCCCTTTCACTTGTATCCAGTAGTGGGATACAATACACTTAGTCATAGTAGAGTATTGCGCGGGAATAGTGGCGATTAGCTCCTGCTCTGTTGAGTCTCCACGCGCAACTAAGGTTGTGACAGTCACTTTGGTAGCATTGTGCCTCCTCCCCCTGGTGGATCTAGTAGTACAGGCACACTATAGATGGGCGCGGCTTCGCTTTCGCACCAAGCCACTCACAGCAGATGGGCTCGACTTCAGCTTTCGCGCTGAACCAAGCCCAATTTTTGCAAAAGAAGCTTGCTTCTTGCAAACTCCTCCCCGCGGTCCTCCCGTTTTTGGCGGGAACCGCCATTTTCACGTGCTGTAGCTCCTCTGGCAGGGAAGGGGGTCCCTTGCTGGGCAAGAGTCCCCTAGGATGCTACACATATGAACAATGCAATTTTAGGACACTGAGGCTCCCTGTGCTGGGGACCGCTATAGTATTGTTGTAGCTCCTCAAACAGAGGTTCTGGCCTCCTGACCTTCAAGAGTCCCCCCTCGGATATTACACATACATACTGTGAACAACATTCGTTTGGACCGTGATGCCATAGTCCCCTTCCTGAGGTTTCTGGGTCCCTAGGATCCCAAAATACCCCCTCCAGGTGCCCTACACAATAGTCCTTCGGATGGCATGAACTAGAACATATTAGGGAGAAGCACAGGCTGCAGCTCCACTGGCGGGGAAGTTGGTCCTTTGCTGGGCAAGAGTCCCCTGATTAACTGCACTCTAAGGCAGGAGTATATAACAGGAACAGCTCTTTATTCTTCCACAGCATACAACAGGTACACTTCTTCCAAGGGTCCCTGGACTCAACCCAAGGAGCTTGAGGCCCGAAAGGTCTATCCTTAGCTCCCTTATTCCCTGGTGGAATAAGGGGTAGTATTCCACTCCCCTGAGGGAGGGGAAGGAAGGTGAAGCAGAGCCCCGGCTCCACAATTACAACAACAACAATAAAAGCAACCCACTAACTTTTTGCTTTTTAGCTTCTTATGTAACTAGGTGGAGGGTCCTAGGTCTGAGTCCCTGATAGGGCACCACACAGGCCTTGGGCCCACCCCTTGTCACTCCAGGGAGTAGTTTACTGCAGTGGAACCCATATTAACCATAACACTGCCTGCACAGATACCAGGGTTTATGTGTTAGGCAGGGCAGATTAGTAGCCAAGTGGATACATGGCTACACCTGTAAAGCAGTTTTGGACCCAAGTCCATATATTGCAGTGGTTCTTAAACTTTAGACACAGGGTTAGAAAATGTCAAAACTGTCCAAAATGCTATTTGTCGCTCACCATAAATTCCATTCCCTGCAAACTTTTTAGACCCGCCTCAAAGGGGTAATAATGTCACCAACTTTCGGCAAAATTTCTGCCAGACAATGAACAAAACATGATGTGTGTGCCCTAATTATAGTCTCTGCATTAAGTGAATCTAGCTATTTTAGCGAATTTTGCAAATTAATGTAGGTTTCTAAGAGAATTTCACAAATTAGCATGTTAAATTAAAGGAGGCCGCAAGGAGGCGCCTGGCATATGTAAGTGCCTTCCCATAAGGCTCGATAGGTCAGAGAGCACGGAGAATGTATATGGGAGCGGACATTTTTGCCGTCTCCAAAATTTGCCGTTCTGGGCCAGGGCCTAATGGGAAATCTTCCACTGAGAGCACGGTGTGTTATTTGCCATATTCATGAATATGAGAATGTTCCAAGACTCTGTACTCTGATATGGAGCATTAAGACCAATTGTTTACTTATTGTTTACTTATTTATACTGTATGTCCACCCGCTTTCCAGGAATGAGAGTGTGCTCAGGGAATCGTACTCGAAGCTGTGAGAAATTAACTTTGCATGGCAATATATATGTAACGGGTATTCCACCCCACCCAATCGCAGATATAGTGTGGGTGCGGGGAACTTAGTGTTACCAGGTGTGGTGCGTTACCTGTTGGCTCACAGGAGGGCTGAGCTTCCGCCACGGGCAACCTGGGGCAACTATAGTATGAGTAAGAGTAACCTTGTGCTCGGTGCAGCGCCTCCACCTGCGATGGTTCCTAGCAGAGCAGGAATGGTTCCTCGCAGGACACATATATATATATACTCAGCACACGATATGTATAAACAGTATTTACTGAGCATGAACTGTGACTCCAATAACACCTCTTTGCATAACATCAAACAATATATCAGTAACAGTGCATCACTCTGGATGCATACCCTTGCCCCACCCACATGTCCAGTAATCCCACTGTATCCCACTACCAAGTCATATACATGTACGGGTGTGACTGCGCAGTCACTATGTCTGATGATAGGCCTTGTCGGTGCACTTTATAACGGTACCTGCCCTGGCTCCAGCCACGGGTGCTGCTATACCTCTGGGGTTGGGTCGCCGGGATATCCTCCTACGCGTGGGGTGAATTCCGGCGTGGATAATATCACCGCAGCTCCACACCGTCTGTACCATGGCAAGGATCTGTCTGCTGGCCGCAGACCGCAGTCACTGCTTGCTTGGCTTCCGTGAAGATAGTCCAGCTCTCTTAAAGGCTAGGGCTTGAGCCCAAGCATCGTGGCGGGAAACACAGCGTCTGCTGGATCCCTAACTAGCGAATAGCTACTGGGGCAGGGTCCCTAACCTAGGGCCTGTCCCTACAACGCTCAACTAGGGTGACTCAGGACTATCTGGAGCCTAGGGGAATTGCTGGCCTAGTGCAGAGAGTCACTGACTCCTGCACCCTACCTCCTTCCCCTAGCTGCTCCGGTCACCAACTGCCTGCCTGCAAAACCCCGTGAAATGTATCTATATCTTGCAAGCAGGGAGCTCCTGCAGCCCTATTGGCTCCCTGGCGTCATGGGGTCACTCCAGAGGCTCATGGGACTTGAAGTCCCCTTACAGAGCCCTCCTCTCATTGGTGGCCTTTCGCGCGCTCGTCCTGCGCATGCGCGACCTTCCCTGCCTTCCCCGCGCCAAAATGTCTTCTGCGCATGCGTGCGCAAGTCCCTATGGCGTCGCCCTGCACCGGGACCCGATAGCGGCCTGGCAACGCGTCCGCACGCATTCTTGGCAACCGGCCGCCTGCCAGAGAGTCTCGCTATCCACGCCCACCCTCCCGCATCTCCCCACGAAAGGCTAATACTTCCCTGCTGCCGCGGTGAGTGTCGCGAGGGGGGGGGGGACAGCGCCACAGCGGGGGACCTGGCTACATCCTCCCCTGGTAAAATCCCCAACGTCCTCGCTTGGGACACAACTCAATATAACTATATACAGAAGTTATACAATGAAAATGCACAACACCACATACAATCTTAACTGTCTCTAGATCAGATTGCACATTTCAGTGAACATCACAATGACAGATTGGATCTTGCTCCGAGAGCACTGCTGAGCCTCATAATGGGGTGCCCCCATTTGATCATAGGTTACCCGAGTTGGAGGGTACCTGACCCTTTGGCTCCGTCGGAGCTGTTCTTCTGCAACTCCCTCGGGGGAGTAATAAACACAGTCCTGAGGCTCAGCCTCTTCCCTTGAGGGGAGAAATGTCTCTGGACAGTCTCTGCTAGGCACAAAGCTCGGGCTCTGTGGATCCAAAGGCTGGCCTGTTGGTGCCACCTTAGTAGGCGTTGGCCTACGGGGCCCTTTACCCGTAGCTCCTCCGGGAGATGCCCCTTCTGTGGAGCAGTCCCTTTGAGAGGGTCCTTCCATAGGATCTTCAGGAGTTTCAGAGTGGGTCTCGTTATTGACAGTCTCTTGACCCAGCTCTGATAAGTCGAGCTCACCGTTGAGCGGTGTGGCCAGTATCTCGGTCTCTTCATCTTCCACTTGTGGAAGGGGGAGAAGGTGGTTGCGGTGCCATACCTTTACCTGGTCTTCAGTGTCTTTGATGCGATAGACCGGGAGGCCAGGCATCTGGGATTCTATTTCATACACTCCGTCTCTCCATCGATCGGCCAATTTGTGTTTTCCTGGGATGCCCAAGTTCCGAAGCAACACAGCGTCTCCTGGCCGAAGTTCCCGATATCTGACCTTATGGTCGTATCGCCTCTTATTGTCAGCATTTAGCTTAGCGGTGGATTTCTCTGCATGCTGGTACGCCTGCAGCAAGCTGTCTTTGAGTCGTTGCACATATTTGAAATGGGTAGCATTATGTATCCCATCCGTTGAGACTCTAAGATGCACATCCACTGGCAATCTTGCCTCTCGCCCAAACATGAGGAAGTATGGGGAGAATCCAGTTAACTCGTGTCTGGTGCAATTGTACGCATGCACCAAGGCCTCCACGTGTCGACTCCACTCCGATTTCTGAGCACTCTGTAGTGTTCCGAGCATGTCTAGTAAGGTCCGATTTAAACGTTCGGGCAGTGCATCTCCTTCGGGGTGATACGGGGTCGTTCGCGATTTGGCAATGTTCAGCATTCTGAGCAGTTCCCTGATCAATGTACTCTCGAAATCCCGTCCATGGTCAGAGTGAAGGCGGTTGGGAAGGCCGTAATGTACAAAGTACTTTTCCCATAATATCTTCGCCACGGTGATGGCTTTCTGGTATTTAGTAGGGAAGGCTTGAGCATACCGAGTGTAATGGTCTGTGATGATCAGCACGTTGCATATTCCCCGGCTATCAGGCTCAATGCACAGAAAGTCCATACACACGAGGTCCATGGGACCAGAACTTTTTAGATGGCCCATGGGGGTGGCTCGTGTAGGCAGGGTCTTGCGCTGTATACACCTAGTACAGCGGCGACAGTGACGTTCAACGGCCTCTCGCATCTTGGACCAGAAAAAGCGATCTCTGACTAACCCAAACATCTTGTCTATACCAAGATGTCCATGATCATCATGTAGGGACTTCAACACCAGGTAATGTAAATTCTTAGGGAGGACTAGTTGTCGCCTATCCGGGTGGTTGTGGTATTGCACCACCCGGTAGAGTAAGTAATTGTCTATTTCGAATTTGTCCCATTCCCGCATGAGCAAGGCCACCAAGTCATTGGGCGCACATTTCAGAAGGGCTGGGTTCTTCTTTTCAACGGCTCGCCGGATGATACTAACGACAGGGTCTCGTATTTGGTAGTCTACCAGATCTTTCCACCGGAACACCTTGTCATGCGTGAGGTGCATCCCTTTTGGGTCGCAGTAGGTGGCGGGGATGGCCTGCGACTGGGATCCCAAGGAATCGACCACTCATAATTCTGAGAAAGCCACTTGGTCGTTGACTATGGCGGCAGTTCTACACATAGCCCGCACTCCGGGTCCTGGAAGTTCTTCCCATTCTTCATCATCTGGAGTAGCCAGTAGTCCTGGCCTTCGGGAGAGGGTGTCCGCCCCGATATTCAATGGTCCCGGCTTATACTTCAAGGAGAAGCTGTAGTTGCTGAGGGCGGCCTGCCATCTGTGGCCTGCTGCATCTAATTTGGCCGACATATTGATGTAGGTGAGGGGATTGTTATCCGTCCTTACCTCGAAGGTAACACCGTACAGGTAATCGTGGAGCTTCTCGGTGATAGCCCACTTGAGAGCCAGAAACTCCAACTTGTGGATGGGGTACCTCTGTTCACTGGGGGTCAGACTGCGACTGATGTAGGCGACAGGCCTAAGGCCCTCGGGGTGCTTCTGGTGCAGGACGGCGCCCAGTCCATTGAGACTGGCATCCACATGCAAAACATATGGCTGTTCAGGATCAGCATACGCAAGCACCGGCGCTTCGGTCAGACATTTCTTTAATTTCAAGAAGGCCTGTTCACACTCCGACGTCGATTTATCACCAAACGGTTGGCGAGCAGATACAACCTTCCTACCAGTTTCCTCGGGGTATATCTTCAACAGATTGTTCAGAGGTTTCGCCCTACTAGAGTACCCTTCCACAAAACGACGGTAGTACCCACAGAATCCCAGGAAGGATCGCAGCTCCGTGACATTCTCGGGACGAGGCCAATTCACGACTGCGTCTACCTTGGCGGGGTCGGTGGCGATCCCTTGGGCGGACATGATGTGTCCCACGTAGGTCACGGAGGTATAGCAAAACCGGCACTTGTCAAGGGACAATTTCAACCCTTCGTTCCCCAGACGGTCTATCACTTTCAGCAACCGTTCTTCGTGCTCCTCTAGAGTTCTTCCGAAGACAATGATGTCACCCAGGTATACCAGACACTCCCGCGGGCTCATGTCTCCGATAGTCTTCTCCATCAGCCGTTGGAAGGTAGCAGGCGCCCCACATATACCTTGGGGCATATGTGTAAATTGGTAGAATCCCAAGGGGCAGACGAAAGCTGTTTTCTCCTGGTCTTCCGCATTCATAGGCACCTGATAGTACCCAGATCGGAGATCGAGCACGCTAAACCAGTGACTTCCATTCAGCGCATTCAGGATCTCTTCAATGCGCGGGAGGTTGTACTGATCCGGTATCGTACGATTGTTCAGAGTTCGGTAGTCGACACACAGTCGTACGGACCCGTTCTTTTTCCACACCACCACTATGGGCGACGCGTAAGGTCCCCGAGACTCCGTCACAATCCCAGCGGTTTCCATGTCTTGTATGGCGTTCCTCACATCGTCCACATCTCGAGGGGCGATGCGACAAGAACGTTCCCGGAAGGGAGTGGCATCACTCATTCGAATGGTATGTTGGGCACTGCGACTGCACCCCACATCCATCTCACTCGTGGAGAACACATGTCGTCGTTGAAGCAGCTGGGTGGTCAACCATTCTTTCCACTCGGTGGACAGCGTCGACTCGCCGAAGTTGAAGTCCAGATCGACTACCCGCTCATCCACGGCCGCCGCCTTCACCTGTGGCGTGGTTTCCACCGGGCTGACCGGATATATGCATCCCAACTTCTGATCGGCATCAAATTCCATCGGAAAGGGGGAGAGATTCTGCACATACACGTGGGTTCGTAGAGGGATCTTAGCCGTCGATTCCCTCACTTCGGGTAGTACTCTATACCCTCTCTGAACCTCTTCTTCTTCAGGCGTACTCTCCAGCGAGAACAGTTGGTCGTTCTCATCTCGGTCAGGATAACAACACCAGATGGCCATCTTTTGCACTCCCCCTGGTAATATGGTCGTCAGTCCGCGTTGACGATTGTAGAGGTCCCCATGACGCTCCAAGACATATACCCGGTGGCACTCTTCTCGTAAGATGGGGTCTAGGAGCGAATTGGCCAGCGGCAATTCGTTGGTCTCTTTCAAGTAGGCTCGGATTACAGCTTGTACTATATCCGCATTGGTTCCCAAGATGATTGGGTACTTGCACTGGTCTTGGGGCTCCGGGCATACCATGGCCGCTACCTGCATGGGGTGTTTCTTGCCGGTGTTCAGTTGGAGTATTTCCAGCTGAACCCTTACAATCCCATCGATGGGGTAGTCTTCATTACTTAATCCCCTAACCTTCATATGTTCGGCCGGCCTCAGGGGGCAGTGTTGGAGGTGCTGGTCATAGAACTTGCGGTATATTATGGTCACTTGTGACCCTGTGTCCAGTAGGGCCAATGCGTATATCCCTTCCAGTACAATGGGCACGATGGCCGCAGGGCCCACTTGACTGTAAGCTTCACAGGGTGAGGCGTCATCACTGGGGCCAGAGTCAGAAGGGGCATCCGTGGTTCCAGAATGAGGGAGTTCTGGATCAGATTCTGCCACGGGTACACTGCAGACCATTGATTGGGCTGATTTCCCTCTATTGGGAGGGTGTTCCTCTGGATGACCTTCTCTTTCTGGACAGTTACGGAGGACGTGACCCTTCTTACCGCAGTTATAGCACACAACCTGGCGGCTTTCCGGACGACCCGTGGACGGGGAAGGTGGTCGGTCGGGGGGTCTTGGCTTGTACCCCTTGGATGAGGCAGCAGAATCTTCCTTCTTTTCCGTAGAGCCCTTTGCCTTGGAGGCAGAGGGGCTCTTAGGTTTAGCGGTAGAGTGTAGCATAACATGAGCCTCCTGTATTTTCACTTGCCGCAGCAACTCGGTGAACTTATAGGGGCCCCCGTCCATTATCTTGCTGCGGAGCATGTTGGCTATGGGGTGAGTGGGGCTTGATCCCCGCAGATACTGCTTATGGAGCGCTTCATCCATGCCAGAGGCGGGAATCAGCTGACGATTGAGGAGGATTCCCAAGACCAGCTGCAGGCGGTGAATAAAAGCCGACAAGTCCTCTCCCTCCTTCTGATAAAGATGGAAGTACTTCGTCCAGATCGCTCCTTCGTCTTCTGCTAGCCCGTACGCTTCCAACAGGAACGCCACCATTTCCAACGCCGTCAACTCTGGGGGTTGGTCCCTGTGGATGGTCACAATGGTAGAGGCAGGAGGCCTAAGACATTCCATGATACAGTACGCTGCCACTTTACAGTGTCAGTGCACGACCATTCCTCTACGACTTTTACTGCATTCTCCCTCCAAAGGTCTATTCCCTCCTCCCCCTGGGGTATTGGAAGTACTCCCGAGAAGGCCTTAAGTTTCCGGTAGCCTTGAGACTGGGAGGCCAGGGTGAAGACATCTACGAATTGAGGTAGCGTCACCCCCATTATGGAACCTTCGTTCGTTACCCTCTCTCTGATATGCCTGGGGTGTACCTCGCGGGGTACGGGGTCGGGTGGAGAGGGCGGACTGTCAGCCCAACTATTGGCTTCCATGAGGGAGCTTGGGGTAAAGGAGACTTTGGGTTGGGGACGGTCAACCCGGTTTGGGGTACTTGACACGGGTGCAAGTGGTGTCCAAGTACTGGTGGACGGTTCGTCTGGATCTTGAGGAGGGGCTCTTAGTGAAAACATTTCCCTTATTACTGGTAAGTCCGAGTATATAAGGGGGTATCCTTCTGGCGGGCACTCGGGGGCTATTAGAGTGTTCGGGGCCGCTTCTGGGCATATGTCCCGCCCCACAGTGAAGAGTAAAGCACTCCAATGACAAGTAGAGTCGAACATCCTGCCACGGGACCATATTTTATCTGGCCCTAAGAGCTTTCTCAGTGAGTCCCGGATGTCAGTTTCCGCCACTAACGCCGGGACGTTCCCTACGGCAACAACGTGTTTAGGTGGTTCACGGACGGTGGTAGCCCACGTGACCTCTTGACGTGAGGGAATTACCATGTTGCTGATCTTTGGTGATACTGTTTTGAATAGGGCACCCCAGGTCTGACTCTCAGCAGCGCCTCCAAATGTAACGGGTATTCCACCCCACCCAATCGCAGATATAGTGTGGGTGCGGGGAACTTAGTGTTACCAGGTGTGGTGCGTTACCTGTTGGCTCACAGGAGGGCTGAGCTTCCACCACGGGGAACCTGGGGCAACTATAGTATGAGTAAGAGTAACCTTGTGCTCGGTGCAGCGCCTCCACCTGCGATGGTTCCTAGCAGAGCAGGAATGGTTCCTCGCAGGACACATATATATACTCAGCACACAATATGTATAAACAGTATTTACTGAGCATGAACTGTGACTCCAATAACACCTCTTTGCATAACATCAAACAATATATCAGTAACAGTGCATCACTCTGGATGCATACCCTTGCCCCACCCACATGTCCAGTAATCCCACTGTATCCCACTACCAAGTCATATACATGTACGGGTGTGACTGCGCAGTCACTATGTCTGATGATAGGCCTTGTCGGTGCACTTTATAACGGTACCTGCCCTGGCTCCAGCCAAGGGTGCTGCTATACCTCTGGGGTTGGGTCGCCGGGATATCCTCCTACGCGTGGGGTGAATTCCGGCATGGATAATATCACCGCAGCTCCACACCGTCTGTACCGTGGCAAGGATCTGTCTGCTGGCCGCAGACCGCAGTCACTGCTTGCTTGGCTTCCGTGAAGATAGTCCAGCTCTCTTAAAGGCTAGGGCTTGAGCCCAAGCATCGTGGCAGGAAACACAGCATCCGCTGGATTCCTAACTAGCAAATAGCTAATGGGGCAGGGTCCCTAACCTAGGGCCTGTCCCTACAACACTCAACTAGGGTGACTCAGGGCTATCTGGGGTCTAGGGGAATTGCTGGCCTAGTGCAGAGAGTCACTGACTCCTGCACCCTACCTCCTTCCCCTAGCTGCTCCGGTCACCAACTGCCTGCCTGCAAAACCCCGTGAAATGTATCTATATCTTGCAAGCAGGGAGCTCCTGCAGCCCTATTGGCTCCCTGGCATCATGGGGTCACTCCAGAGGCTCATGGGACTTGAAGTCCCCTTACAGAGCCCTCCTCTCATTGGTGGCCTTTCGCGCGCTCGTCCTGCGCATGCGCGACCTTCCCTGCCTTCCCCGCGCCAAAATGTCTTCTGCGCATGCGTGCGCAAGTCCCTATGGCGGCGCCCTGCACCCGGACCCGACAGCGGTCTGGCAACGCGTCCGCACGCGTTCTTGGCAACCGGCCGCCTGCCAGAGAGTCGCGCTATCCACGCCCACCCTCCCGCATCTCCCCACGAACAGCTAATACTTCCCTGCTGCCGCGGTGAGTGTCACGGGGGGGGGGGGGACAGCGCCACAGCGGGGGACCTGGCTACATATATTTAAAACCAGAGACAGAACATGAAACACAGACAGGGCTCAGTGCTACATCCAATGACACTAATACACGGTACTGTGCCTAAATATATATATATATATATATATATATATATATATATATATATATAGATATCTTTTGAATAAAATTGTCTTTTAGTTTACTCTTTGGCCAAAGTGTTGTAAGCCTTTGAGCCCCTCCAAAGCAGACCACGTCTATTTCCCCTGAACATTGCTATAAGCGTATCCGGTAGCTTGCGGTTTGCTTCCCTGAGTCAGCGCTAGTTGGTTGCCTTAGTGCGTCGCAGTCTAGTGATGTCAGCAGCATCGCCTGGTAGCACTGGTGGAGCTGTGGCTTGTACTTTGGAATACCTTAGAGCCAACAGTTGGTGTTTAGTTTGTTCCGCCGATCCGCTGTGTATCCTGATTCCCTACCGGGTGTGATTCTGTTGCTGTGTGGACATTTGCTAGCCCGTGCACATATACGGAGATCTGGGCAGCCTGAAATAGGAGTGTCTACACCGACCGGAGTGGGAGCTTATGAGGACAGTCATTTTTCAGTTAGCGATTTCACTGACACCCGAGCGGAAACATGTATCAAAAACATGCCCTGCCTATACAATTGATTTATTTTGTACGTGCATATCATGCCACCATATTAGTGCTTTATTATATATAGATTTATACACTATGAAAAGTTGTGCGCTGTCTTTTATTCTTTTCATGTGATCTTCATGATGCCGAGCCATCTGTCCTGATGAGCAGCAAACTTTATCACATTATTTATGAGGTTTAGCAACAACAGTTTTTGTTACACTATCACTACGTTTAAAAAGATTTTTTTGAGTGCAAAATATTATTTTGGGTGCACTTTCTATAATTGTTATTGAGATGATATATTTACACAATTGTATATATTTAAGTCACTATCTGTCACACAATTGGGGCACAGTTATAGTTTTCTCTTTCATACATCAGAAACTAGAAATGGTGAAAAAAGACCAGCGCAAACTCCCATATACAATAGGCAAACGAAAATGGTTGGTAAAAAAGTGTTTTAACTACACATATTAAAATAGAAACATAGTATCAGTCAGATAACCATCAAGAGTTCTCCTAGTGTCGAACCATTGTATGTATCACCGGATTGGTGGAATCCTGCAGGAGAACTCAATTGCACTGGTGTCGACAGTGAGATGGCTTAAAGTCCCACAAATGCTGCAGTTTTAGAAAGTTTATTTCGGTAGGGAATGCACCCGCTCCCGGTTTAAAATGTACATATGTTCACTGTTGTGCTAGGGGCATCGGTTCCGGTAGGGAAGGCACCCGCTCCCTGTTTCAAGGTGTCCACACCTCTTATCCCACTCTGCTTAGCAGCTCAAGCTGAAGTGATCTCCGTTTGGGAAACAGCTGAAAGGGAGGCGTTCAGAGAGGATGTCACTGCATAGACGGGAGCCTGAGTAACTCAAATCAAATAGATTCAGTGCCAATGGAAAAAGTTCAAATGAACAAGTTGAGAAAAGGCTCAATGAGGCCAGTATAAAATAGACCAAAGTAACATCTAATGTGTTTTGTAGCAGGCGCTACTTCATCAGGGATGACCACAGAGTGAGAATATGTGCTATTTAAACCCATAAGAACCTTGGTATTGGTTGGAGTCCCAGGTGTTAATACTTGAGGCATAGCAACCTGATTGAGTCATACAAATTAACAAGAGCGGTAAATTGACATAATAATACCTCTCTAAAAAGACACAATATAAAACACAGAATTTATATAATAAAAAATGAGTTAAAATTAAAAAAAAAAAAAACATAAATGGCATATACTGTACACATCGTAGTGAATTAAGAGAATCTCTATGGAGAGATAGAAACAATGAGTTCATATGTTTATAGATGGTATAAATCCCCTCAAATTGTCATGAATATTCATAAATACAATGAACCATGAATTAGGGCTTCCCAAGAACTTATTAGAAGCTAGAGAAGTGGAGCATAAAGAAGTATACCAATTGTTGATGATAGACTGATTGGGGTGAAAATAGACCACCACGTACCACTTGGGGATAGGTAAAGGCAGACTGTTGATAAATAATTTGAAGGTGACCCCAAAAATTGGATTCCAATCAGAGACAAGCCCCCTCAAATATCAAGAGGGAGTAAAGGAGGAAGTACCACCAAGAATATTGAAATAAACTAGAGGGGAGAGAGAGCCCACATTTTGGATAAATATTGGATAATCATATCAACATCCAAATTGGTGTTTGATAGTGTACATATTCTAGTACATATTTAGTAAAGGGAGAGGATATCAAGATCCTCATTTAACCCTGCAGGAACCATAGTGTTGAGTTGAAAAATCCAATAACTTTCTTGCTTTGAAAGTGCTTTAACCCTATCCCCTCCACTTCTATCAACTGGAACAAACTGAATGCCTTTGTATTGAAGACATTTCAGATCCTGGTTAAGGCAAATCTTGAAATGATGTGAAACACTGTGTTTGTCGAAACCAATTCTAATATTGCATACATGTTCCAGTATTCGCCTCATTAAGTGTCTCTTGGTCCTCCTAACATATAGGAGATCACAGGGATGCTCAAGGATGTATACAACATGTGTTGTTGATCTAGATACACAGTCCTTGATAATGTGTGGACTAGATGGTGTGGAGGAGAAGAAAGTTGTGTGATCCTTATGTAAATATTTAATAGCAAAACATTTTCCACGTGGAAAATTGCCTAAGGGTTTGACAGGAAGCCATATAGAAGGATGATTCACTTACATTGATAACACTATAGAAGACACTCTCTAATGCATATGAAATGCTTATTTAAACTTGCATTATGGGATCTTTCAAGACCTTTGTGACGAAATAGTCATCCAGGCATCCAGAAATGCCTATTCTCATCAGGTTAACTGTGACAGGGTGAAGTCAGATACTGATAATTATGTCTATGAAACATAAATCTGAGTCCTTCATCCAGCACTCAGAAGGTTAACCCAGTAAGAATACTTGGGCAATCAGGAAGTAAGCTGAGACAGCTGACAACCAGCTTGATAAGGAGGCTACTTCTTGTAGTAGGTGGCTGACTCAGACTACAGAGCTGTCCTGTGCAAGCTCCTTTCCAGAAGGATGTCCTAAACTGTCTCTAGGGACAGAGATTCCCAAACAAAGATACAGTTAGGACTTTAATATTGTTCCATAACTATTGTGGTATATGTTATTGGGTTGGGAACTAGACAAAGCCAGCCAGCCCGATAAATAGGGCCTGGAATGTTTAGCAAGATCTCCCTATGGGGAGTAGGTGTTCTTTTTATGAGTTTTGTTTTGCCTTAAAGGGACAGTGTGCCCAAATGTGTATTTGTGTTGTGGAGAAATAAAACCACTCAACATTTGATTTACCCTGAAACTGCATGTGTGGACTACTGTCTGACCTCGCCTACAGGCCATCCTGCCCAGTAACCGTGGGGCAATGTTGGATACCCGGGTTTTGCCCTTTTTCTTGCATTATACATTGTATTGTGTGGTGCATTTGTTTAAGCAGTGGTGCTTTTTTACCCCATGCATTGTATGTACTGTAATGCATCTGATATTTTATTTGGTGAAAGCAGTGATACTGCTCTGCACAGTATTCAGGGATGGGAGGGGCTTAATCTGCACTTGTTCCAGATCTGTTGTGCAGCACCGACGTTCCCCATTGCATTTCTAGGTGAGAAGTACTCCAAGCCGTCAGAGTAATATCTTTATTTACACCTGCACTTCTGACAGTTCTGCCCTTTGTTTCCCCACACTGCCTAAGTCTGTATCCCATGTACCATACTGGGAATAGGCATGACCATATTTTGGCATATTGCCCTATGTTCCCGGGTCCCCGGCACCCAGGTAAGGACATTGGAGTACCTGGGCCATATGCAGAACTCAGGAAATTCGCCACCCCACCATGAGGAACAATTCTACCCTTATCGCTTCCTTTGTTTCCCCCAGGCTTGGCGACGGCTCCCTATACGTTAGAATCCTATAACTGCTGCCCCTTGTCAGAGTTTTTCAGTTCTTGTTTCTGTGACTTGATGCGAGAATTGCTGTCAGTGCATTGGTCGGTGACTAGACCCTGCATGGTGAGTTGGTCTCGGTTACTGAGACTAACGTGGACTATTTATTTAGTCTCATGTACAGATCCCGGAGGACAACGAGGGTAAGATAGCTTCGGCTGTGCCCTCCACCTAAACAGCTAGGAGTCTTCTCCGTATCCCTGTTGTGATAAAGTATTGGTTGTACCTGTGGTACTTGTGTTTTACTGTTAACTTCGGCAAAATTAACTCTGGTTTATTAAACACGTGTTCTGTTTAGCATTTGTACAATCTCTGGTAGTCCAATCAAAACTGATTGTGACAACCTTTGATCTGAATATTCTCTCTTATAGTACCTGTACTGTATATCATGATTATACAGTACAGGAGGGCCCCGGGTATACAGCGGGTTCCGTTCCAGGGGCCCGCCGTATAGTGAAAATCGCCGGAAAGTGAATCCGGCAATTTTCAGTTGTTTTTGAAAGCGCAAATTGGCATTTTTGCCGTTCTGCGCATGCGCGACCTATGCTATGCGCACGCAAACTACGGTCTGCGCATGCGCGCCGGGCGCAACCGCCCATTCTGCGCATGCGCGATTTAAGAACCAAGATGGCGGCCCCCTTCTCGGTGTCGCCGTATCGGCGGATCGCTGAAAAGCGGGGCGCCGAGAAGCGGGGCCCTGCTGTATATCCTATTATAGCTGTAGCTTGTTCTTGTACTAGCCTTGTAATATCTCTGTCATTTAACCTCACAATCATTGTTATGGGGTAATCAAGCATTTCAACAGCAGGCTGATTTTCTTTTATAAATAAAAAGGCACAAGCTGGTAATGTATGTATGTATATCTTTGTATATATATTGCCATCCGTGTACATAACGCTTTACAGCAGTAACCCACGTGACATAATAATCTTGAATTACAGCTGTGATTGGATTGGTGATACTTAGTAAAAGTGGCCCAAAAAATTCCAAATTTTAGGAAAATTGGAGTGGAATGTTTTGTGTAAGACCATTGTGAAACATTTTTTTCCACCCTTCTTTACAGTGCGTTTTACTGCATTTATAATGTAGGGTTTGGGTGCTTTCTGGTCCTTATGCCCCAAGAAATGACACCTTACCTTACGCCCCTGTAGAGCGTATTTGACAACCACTAATGACATAGTGCACCATTATGGTCTGTAGCAGAATTTACACAATGAAAAATTATATTTCCAGAGACTTGTCAACAAGTTAGAGTCAGCGGATATAATATTGAATTGAGCAACAAAGCTCAAATTGCTATGTGGATTTTCGGAACAAGATGTTGGATATGGAATATAGAAGAGTAAGTTCAGGATTCAGCAGGAAAGCAAAATATTGGTCATGGAGATATGATAGAGAGGTTCAAATGCCTCAGTGGTACAGTATAAATAAGGTAAAGAACTGCATTTTTAGTTAGACTAAAATAAATTAATGTAGGGTTAGAAAGGAGTTGATTGACTAACTATTTTTATATTTTTAGTAAGGTCTAAATTAAGATTTAAGTAATAGTTCTTATATTGCCAAAATGATTTTCTGTGTTTCTATAAAATTTTTGACTTATAATTACACCCACTCACATATATTGGGTAATGGATGCATATTTGTTAATCATGTAGTGCTTTAGAATTACTGTCCACATTTTATATTTTGATATTGTGATACAAGCCCAGGTTGATGTACTGTATAAGTAGAGAAAAGCTCTCATACAGTTGTATATGTCATTATTAATTATATTGGGTACACTATTGTATAGACGAACACGTTTTCCTGGCACATTTGTCTTTGCGGGAGGTGTATCCCACGCCACACATTTTTTGACTGTTGTCAGCTGACCCGCGAATGTGTTGCCACCGGGACATTGGAATTTTAACTTTGGTTGCAATACCCTACAGAAATGGTAGTAGATGCTAGTGTGCTAGTGTGTCTTCAAAATCTAAATGCAATGTAACTTGCATATTACTTCCTTTCATTACATATGATACGATCTGATATGTAATGATATTTAAATGTAACCCATCACTTATTCCCCTAAGAACATCAGATGACTAAAAAGTATTTTAAAAAATGTAATATTTTTATTAGATTACAGTAAATAACTTTATGAAAAATACAATAATACAAACTTCTTCGCTCTTCTTCCAAATGTACAATCTTCTTCATTCAACATCTTCTCTGGCCTGGCTTTCCTTCGGACATTTTCACTTGTAAAGAGAGAATAGTGTATATTAATAATCGCAAATAAATACAGTAGTATAGTCTTCGAATTACATGTGAGGTACAGTATGCATGTGTTTCTATGGGTGTCATTGAATTTCTGCGAATGCGTATTTCCATAGGACCTGGTTGATCAGGCATATGCGTGCCATTGCATTTCTGTGCTTGCCAGTTTCTATTAAACCTGGTTAAAACACATATGTAAAAATAAATAGATGCATGAATTACATACCATCGTCTGACAGTATTGCTGGATGTGTTCTCTGCCCATACCCAGTGTTGATGCTCATCAGCCCGCCAAACCTGCAAAACAAGAATTACTGTAAACAATGACTAAAATAGGAATTTTTGCTTTTTTTAAATACTAGAATAATACAAAAATTCCATCTTCTTCAATCGCCAACTGACATCTTATTTCTGTGTCTTTTACATTTTCAAATGTTAATTAATCGTTTGTACTGTATACAGTATGTGTGCTTTTTTTAATAACTGAAAAAAGTCAGACATATCAATTAGTAAAATCCAATAATTCAAATGTATTATATCTGTGGTGCTAGACTTGAATAAGCAGAGGAGGAACTAGGTATTTTTACAAGTCCTAGCAGAAGCGTCACCCCACCCTTCAATTTTTTTTAAAATAGAACCAAGGCAAAACAATCCTGAAATTTTGAACTTTATTTGTGAATCTTTTCTATGTTCTATCTCTCCTACGCTTTTTCTCTTTCCCCCACATACACACTTACCCTCTATCCCCCATTTTCCCTCCCACTCCTATTCTCTCACTCCCTCATTCCCCCACACCAATCTCTCTCACCGACCCCACCAGTTTTTATCACTCCCCCTCCAACCCCACAAGTCTATCTCACTCCCTCTTTCCCCCCACCAGTCTCTTTCACTCCCCTGCCCCCCATCAGTCACTCTCACCCTTCCTCTCCCTGCCAACTGTCTCACTCCCCCTCTCCCCCAATCCTTGCTCACTCCTCTCTCCAAGTCTCTCTCATTCTCCCCTCCCAAAGTTTCTCACCCCTCTGCCAAGTCTCCACCCTCCCCAAGTCTCTCTCCCCTTCCCAAGTCTCTCTCACTCCTCCCTCCCCCAACTGCCGCACTCTCCCTCACCTTTCCAAAGACTCTCACTCCACTCCCCTTTCCCACATCTCTCTAAATCTACTTCCCTCCCCAAGTCTCTCACTCTCCCCATCCTCAGGTCTCTCTCATTCCCCCCTTTCCCAGGTCTTTCTCACTCCCCCTTCCCCAAATTCCTCTCACTCCCCCTTCCCCAAGTCTATGTCAATTCCCCCTTCCCCAAGTCTCACTCACTCCCCCCTTCCCTAGTTTGTCTCATTCACTCCCCCATTCCTCAAGTCTGTCTCACACCACTCTTCCCCAAGTCTCACTCCCACCCTTCCCCAAGTCTCAGTCCCACCCTTGCCCAAGTCTCACTCCTCCCCATCCCCATGTCTCACTTCCCACTCTTTTCCAAGTCTCTCTCCCCCCTCCCCAAGTCTCTCATCTAGTTCCACCTCTGTCAATAAGTAAACATTTTAATGCCACAGATGATAGGAATAATGACAGAGCTTCTGTAAATATGGGACAACATTGACCAGGTGTGGTAATGTGTTCTCATATTCCTACTGAGTATTGATGGTTTACTGAACCACAATACACACAATCCATCACAATTCACCCAAATCTCTCTCACTACCTCCTTCCCCAAGTTTTTCTCACTCCCCCCATCCCCAAGTCTCTCTTACCCCTCTTCCCCATGTCTCTCTCAACCCCTTCACCAAGTCTCTCTCACCAGCCTTCTCTAACTCTCTCGCCCTCCCTTCACCAAATCTTGCACACTTCCCCTCTTCCCCAAATCGTTCTCATTCTCCCCTTCCACAAATCTTTCTCGTTCCCCCTTCCTCAAGTCTTCTTTCTCATTCCCCAAGTCTCTCTCTCTCCTTCCCCAAGTCCCTCTCTCTCCTTCCCCTAGTCTCTCTCTCCCTTCCCCAAATCTGTCTCCCATTACCCAAGTCTCTACTCCTCTTCCCTGTCTCTCCCCAAGTCTCTCTCTCCCTCCCTTCCCCAAGTCTCTCTCCCACCATCCCCAAGACTCTCTCCCCTCCCTCCTCAAGTCTCTCTCGCTCCTAGTTTCATCTATGTTAATATGTACACTTTCTGATACCACAGATGATAAGAAAAATTACCGAGATTTTATAAATATGTGACAACACTGGCCATGTGTGGTAATGTGTTCTCATATTCTTACTGGGTATTGATGGTTAACTGTACCATAGTGCACACAATTCCCCAGATGACACATTTTGATAATAATTCTCAAAGGGTACTGATCCCAAACAATGTCTCTCTGTGTACCACAGATTCCAGAATGTATGCCTAATGTGCCTGAAATCTCTATGTGGGCTGTCAGTGCTACAGCAAGGCCCTGCTTCTTCTCCGCGCCCCGCTTTTTGTCGATCTGCCGATATGGCGCTACCAAGAAGGGGGCCGCTCCGTCTGCAGAACCGGCCGCATGCGCAGAACGGGTTGGGACGAGGTCGCATGCGCAGAACGGACCGGTCCGTGGTCGCGCGTGCGCAGAATGAGGTGTTTGCCGATGATGCGCATGCGTAGAGCAGGGCGTTGCTGGTCTGTGCATGCGCACATAACGAAAATCGTCAGTTCCGGCGATTTTCAATTTGCGGCGGGTCCTTAGAACGGAACCCACCGCATACTGGGGCCCTGCTGTATATGTAAACACATTATTATACATTACAGCTAACAATAAATGTGGGCACAAAATGGAAGGGCAAAATATATTTATCTTCACAGGGATGACGCTATGGTTGAATATACAATATGTGGTGGATATTATTTGAACATATAATGAAACTCTCTCACTAAATTGCCCCTCGGTGTCCTGTTTAACTAGAAGATGACAATCATTAGCCCCATGTCATAGATAATGGCCTGTGTTCATCACCTAGTGTATATCAACAACAGGTAAGCAATCTATAAAGATATCCTTTAATCTGCCCAGCTTGTGTAACCTCTGCATATAACAAATATATAATACCAGTTTTACTGGTTTAGGGTTGGTTATCGAAACTTCTTGGTATGTGAGTACATTCATGAGAACCGTAAAATGATCTGTCATTTTAGAGGAACAATAGCTGATTCATTCTACTCTTGGCAATTTACCCACAAGTGCAAAGTGAGATTAAAAAATTAAATGCAGAAAAGCAATACACTTAAGAGAACATATTTGCAAAAGGTCCCACAGAGTCAGATCAAAATTGGTATATTCTTAGCATGATAAAGGAAACTCTCATGCAGAAAGAAATTAAAATTATATTTTTTCTTTTTGATTAGATTTTTTTTGTTGGTGTTTTTTAAAGGCTTTTTAAGATTTCCTGGCCTGTTTTCTAGCTTTTAAGCAGAGGGCCAAACCACCCTGCCTTACATCCCAATAGTAATCAATAGGCTAACCAATATGGAAACTGTGTAACACAATAACATAAAAACCTGTTGATTGAAGGGATTCATATTGTATAAAGTCCAAGAAGAAGGTCTCATGCAACTTACCAATGACGTGGCCCAGAATCTGCAAAGTTGCATACTCATATACTCTTTAACATAACACTTCAAGTCCTAAAAGGCAATTTAGAAATGGATACAGTACATCACAATACAATATGGACATCAAGTATTTCCTAAAAATATAGAATTCTCTAGCACTCACCCTGTCAACTATAATTCAGGTGGAGGTGTTATGATTCTGCATCTATACCGCTAGATGTACAGTATACAACTATACAAAAATCAAACTGGATCAGCACTCAAAAAGTAAATCAAACAAAAATGAGACGTTTTCCTTTTTTGTTCTCACCAAGTACTGTATCTTTTTTGATGTATGAAATAAAGCAGCAATATGTCTCAGAGACACTGAGCAGGGGCACATATGTGTCCATAGGACCTATTTAAACCTCCTTGGATGGACATTATCAATAAGCCTGAAAAAGGGGTCAGGGAGCCTTGAAATATTGCTCTTTTGTGCACTTATATCACTTTATGTTTGATAATTGTTCCTTTTCCTGTGTGTGCTGCTATTTGTCTCTATTGCTGCTTCTTTTGATACATTAAAGAAGTGTAAGGGATCGGGGGACACGCGCGTTACAGCGGGTCCCTGTCACCCCGGCTCCCAGTACTGCCGCTCTTCCCAGGCCCCCTCCCCGCCAGCTTCTTATCCGCTCCAGTCTTGCGCTGCTCCGCTCCTCCGTGGCACACGCCGCCTCCGCCCACACGCTGTAGGGGCGCGCGCGTGGGAGTGTTACAGGGCACACGCGCGACACTCCTCCTGCAGCCTTGGCTCCACCTCCCATCAGCTGGAGGCAGTTCCCACTAGGGAACACCACACCAGGCATCTAAACCTATCCCTGGGACTGCTTAGTCAAGCCCCCGCTCCGCCTCTTGCTCCCATTGGTTCTCCAATATTTATAGTTCCTGTCTGCCCTCTCCTTCCTCGCTCTGCATAGTTTTCATGTGGCTCTTGTAGAACGGAGGTCTATGCCTGGCTCTCTTTTGTGTTGCAGCTCTCGCTCCAGTCCCTGCCCACGTGAAGAAAAAGGATGGCTCCTAAAGACCCTGTATCGACTTTCGTGGGCTTAACAAAATCACAGTTAAAAAACGGTACCCCCTTCCTCTAATTTTGGAACTCTTTGACCGGCTCCAAGGAGCCTCTGTATTCTCCAAACTTGACCTGAGAGGAGCTTACAATTTAATCCGAATACGGGAGGGTGACGAGTGGAAGACTGCATTCAACACACGCACGGGCCATTATGAATATCTCGTGATGCCGTTTGGCCTCTGCAACGCCCCAGCTGTCTTCCAAGAATTTATGAATGACATCTTCCGGGACATTTTGGGTAATTTCGTCATAGTATACCTAGACGACATCCTCATTTTCTCCAGAAACCTTGAGGAGCACATACATCTTACCAGGGTGGTCCTCGCTCGGCTTCGCGCAAATAGCCTCTATGCGAAGATGGAGAAATGTCTCTTCCACCAATCATCCACAGCCTTCCTACGCTATATAATTTCCGACAAAGGCTTCACCATGGATCCTGAGAAGTTGAAGGCTGTTCTAGACTGGCCGTTACCGAATTCCCTAAAAGCCATCCAGCGTTTCCTTGGGTTCTCAAACTACTATCGGAAATGTATCTCTAATTTTTCCACTATTGCTCTGCCCATTACCGCCCTTACCAAGAAGGGGACTGACCCATCAGCATGGTCCCTTGATGCCATCAAAGCCTTCGAGTTCCTCAAAAGAGCCTTCGTCTCCGCCCCCATCCTTCGTCACCCAGACACATCTCTTCCTTTTACCCTTGAAGTTGACGCTTCCGATGTTGGAGCTTGGGCAGTACTCTCGCAAAGGTCCTCACCTCAAGAAAAACTCCATCCTTGTGGTTTCTTTTCAAGGAAATTCTCTTCGGCCGAAAGAAATTATGATGTCGGGAACCGAGAACTCTTGGCAATCAAGTTAGCCTTGCAAGAATGGAGACACCTCTTCGAGGGTACCAAAGAGCCAGTGGAAATTCTCACCGATCACAAAAACTTATTGTACATTGAGGGGGCTCGTCGTCTGGGATCCTGTCAAGCACGTTGGACACTGTTTTCCTCCCGATTCAATTACACGATTTCGTATATTCCTGGTACCAAGAATATTAAGGCCGATGCACTTTCATGCCAGTTCTCTACAGAGGAGAGATCTAATGAAACTTTGGAGACCATTCTGCCTGCCAAATATATCATTTTTGCCAATACTTTTGATATCCTGGATGAGATCACCAAAGCCAAGGCTCATATCCCTAGGAGAATAAAGGTGCCAGAAGGACGTCTGTACGCTGCTCCACATTTTCGCCACAAGATCCTGGAGTGGGGGCATTCTTCCAGATCGGCTGGCCACCTGGGCTTCAAAAGGACATTGGATTTAATCAAACGGACCTTTTGGTGGCCTAAAATGAGCAAAGACATTTTTGATTTCACGAGAGCTTGTCTTGTGTGCACTCAGAGCAAGTCCGCCCGACACAAACCATCTGGGCTTCTCCTGCCCCTTCCCATCCCTGAACGGCCTTGGAAACATATATCCATGGACTTTATTGTGGAACTCCCACCCTCTAAAGGGATGAATACGATCCTTGTAGTAGTGGACAGATTTTCCAAGCACACACACTTTGTACCCCTCAAGGGTCTTCCCAATTCGGCTACCTTGGTCGACGTATTTTCTAAAGACATTTTCAGGCTACACGGCGTTCCACTCACCATTGTCTAGGACAGGTGCACACAATTCATTTCTAAGTTTTGGCGAGCATTTTCTCAGAGACTTGGCATATCCCTCCTCTTCTCCTCGGGTTATCACCTACAGACCAACGGCCAGACGGAGAGAATGAACTAGACCTTGGAGCAGTATCTCAGATGTTTCGTGTTGGAATCTCAAGACAACTGGGTAGATCTATTACCCTGGGTGGAGTTCGCGATTAATTTGCTGAGGAATGAATCCACGCAAGAGTCGCCATTCTTCATTAAATATGGGTTCCACCCTAGCAGTCTTCCCCTCTCTTCCATTCCGTCTGGTGTACTGGCAACAGATATCCAAGTCTCTAATTTTCAAGACTCCTGGAAGAGGATCCAAAAAGCCTTGCAAGGGGCCGTCCAAAAACAGAAGGTCCAAGCGGATCGGCGACGTCAGGTGGCACCGGAGTATAAACCTGGGGACAGAGTCTGGCTTTCCTCTAAAAATATCAAGCTTAAAACTCCTTCTCAGAAGCTGGCGCCCAGATTCTTGGGTCCCTTCAAGGTCCTCGAACGGATCAACCCTGTAGCGTATCGACTTTTGCTACCTCCCACCATGAGGATACCCACAGTGTTCCACGTTTCGCTCCTGAAACCCTTCTTCCAGAATGTACATTTTCGGGACCGTCCTCATAGAGCCAACCCAGTCGTGATACAGGGGCAACAAGAATTTGAAGTCCAGTCATTCTTGATTCACGACTTTCCAGGGGCAAACTTCAATTCCTCGTTCATTGGAAGAGATATGGTCCGGAGGAACGTTCTTGGGTACCTTGTCATCACATTCACGCTCCAGCTCTACTTAAACAATTTCATCGGAAATTTCCTCATAAACCTTGGGAGGATCGTCCGGAGTCCGATCCTCAAGGGGGGGTACTGTAATGGATCGGGGGACACGTGCCTTACAGCGGGTAGCCATCATCCCGGCTCCCAGTACTGCCGCTCATCCCAGGCCCCCTCCCCGCCAGCTCCTTACCTGCTCCGGTCAGGCACCGCTCCTCCCCGGCACACACCGCCAACGCCCACACGCTGCAGGGGCGCGCATGCGGGAGTGTTACAGGACACGCGCGCACCCGTCCTCTTCTACACTCCTCCTGCAGCCTTGGCTCCACCTCCCATCAGCTGGAGGCTATTCCCACTAGGGAACACCACACCAGGCCTCTAAACCTATCTCTGGGACCGCTCAGTCAAGCCCCCGCTTCGCCTCTTGCTCCTATTGGTTCTCCAACATTTATAGTTCCTGTCTGCCCTCTCCTTCCTCACTCTGCATAGTTTTCCTGTGGCTGTTGTAGTACAGAGGTCTATGCCTGGCTCTCTATTGTGTTGCAGCTCTCGCTCCAGTCACTGCCCTCGTTTGATACCCTTGGATTTGACCTCGGCTCTCGTTAGACTTTGTCTACCTCGCTACTCCCTGGACTCGGCTTTGGACCTCACTACGCTGCTCTCTCCTGCTCTTGACCTTTCGGATCTCTACCTTCGGACCCCTGGCGCCCCGGACGCGGCAAGTATCAGGCTAACCCTTTCTCACCAGACCCGGCAACGCATCAGACCACCCTCCGGGCATGCCCTCACTGCTGTGGGTGCGTGTTATACCCTTACCCACCCCAGTACTGGGGACTGGCCAGGTCTGCGGGCAGTCAAGCGTTACAAGAAAATACTTGGTGAGACCAAAAATCTGTAATTTTCTTTGATTTATTTTTTGAGTGATGATCCACTATGGTTTTTTTCAAGTACTGTATGTCCTCCCTAGAACCTCCCATTACTCATATGCACATTAACAAAATTGTTCAATGGCATAAGCAGGGCAAAGGGTTCCATTGATATATCTTTGCTAAAACAAATGCTTGTTCCAAATTACTCCACATACCAGCAACATGAATGGTTCTGATGCATATGCTGTATGCTTTTAGTTTTGAGCTTGGCACTTGTCTATTTCCTGATTTCTATTATGATAAAAACGCACATCACAAAACAATTTGGTGAAACGGACTATCGAGAAGGACTTGCTTTCTTGTCAAGTTTGGACTGCGGCTGTCCAAGTTTGTCTGATAATATGCATCATTTACTGATTTACAGTATAAACGAAAGTTTCTTATATGTACTTGATACAGTTGCTATAGGTAAAACTACTACTTAATTTGGAGGATACATAGTCATGCTGTTATTTTAACTCTCCTTACATTATTCTTAAACTCAGTGGTTTTCAACCGTTTAAGTGTAACCCACCTGGCCAGGTGGGTAAGGTGGACAGTGGTCAACCCACCAGGTGATTAGTGGGCAGTACTCAGTGGTCTGGCTGGTCCAGGATATGTCTCAGGGAGATGGTAGATGGCTCCAGGAGTTCTTGAGCAGTGCAGCCAGGAGTGGAGGATTAGGAAATCAAAGTGGGCACCATCGGCTTTTAATAAAAAGAAACATGATTTATTATAAAAATCTTCAACAAGCAAAGATAGATCATACGCAACAAAATATAAGCAATGATTTATGATAGAGTAAATTTCCTAAATTAATAACTTCACCCACCAAGGGTCAACTGGGTCCCCAGACTTGAACTTAGTGAGGGCACTCACTGAGAAGGGCCAAGGATGCTACCCGGGGTAGAGTCTTGTGCCAAATTTAGACTGGTTGAACTAATACTCATTTGGGTCAGTATAATTTTTATGATTTTATAATTTTCATGCTGAAACTTTATTGAGCTGTGAAAAAAAGCTGCAAGCCAGTTTACAAGCGATTTGCCAAGTATTAAACCAATGTGCTTTGTAATTTGTGAAATTCTCTAATATTCCTAGATTTACTTTATGCTGGGAATTGAAATAGAAGAACTAAAAGTATTCCATTTGAAAGCGTTCACTCAACCTCTAGTTAACAAGGAAACTCAATATATAATTCACTGGAAAGAGATGGTTTCCCATCCCCACGAATACATCAAATATTAATTAACAAGAAAAATGCTGTTTAAAACCTAATTCACATTAGTGCTACTTAACAAATATGCACATAAATCTAGCGATAATTGTTAATGCTGCTGGGATCCTGTACGGTAGCTACTGGGAGGAGGTGGTGGAGGGTCATGTACTCATAGACATACAAATATCTAGATCACTATACATAAAGTGATAGTGTATATACAAAATAAATACCTATTACTAAAGAAACCCTATATCCAATGGTGTCTAAAGTGACTGCAGATACACAATACAGATTCTGCAGTACGTGTAATTATAAGTATAAGTACGATGTAAGAATAATCATCAGTCTATGAAATAGTGGCCTCTTTGTATTTGGGAAGAGGTCTTCTATATATACAGTACTAGGATGGTGATGACCATACACTAAGCAAGAGAATACTGCAGATGTATATATATAGCTCACTGTGTGGTGTGCTATTCTATGGTAATGCTGATGACACATGATCGTCTCTCTTACAAATGCCTAAGTTGGTGTATAAACTCGCTCATGTCTCTATTTAGACATTTGTTGCTTATGCTATAATTGTTATCTGTTTAGCAACTATAGTTACTAAATAAAGCAATTACAAGGACAGGTTAACTCAACTGATCGTTATCAGTGATAATTAATGGATGAAACCAAACTGCCCATAGCATTACATATAGCATTACATATAGCATTGCACATAGGTTGTTAACACAAATGTATTACCATCTTGCTATGATTGCATACCTCTAATACAGACTTAATATATCAGTAAGTCTGTGTTGTGGAGACAGGTTGTGATTAGCTAAGAAATGACAGCTGGAATGTCATAATTCAACATGTATGGATGCTGGGCTTGGGTTGTAACCCAGCGTGGTCGACGCTGATCAATGCGACAAATACATCTGGGCTGTGTGAGATTTTGCAGCCTGGTGTAATCACTGTGCACCTGTTAGTGCGGATTGTCTCCAAAACGTGAGCCAAACAATACAAACACCCTTACTAAAAGCGAGTGGATGCTTGTTTCAGCCCACATCATAGTTAGCTATCTAAATAATACCAGGAATTAGCAGCAGTATAATCATAAGGCCGAGTCCATAGACGGTCAGGCCGTGCTGAGGCGTGCGGACGCTCCGCGCTGAGCCCCTGCATCCTCAATGAGGATGCCGTGAGAGGGGGCTCACTCGAGCGTCCGCAGGCGTGCTGACGAGTTGGAGGTTTCAGCCGAGCGCCAAGCTGTTTTTCAGTGCGCTGTCGGCTGAAAACCTCCAATCACAGCACAGCAGCGTCAACGTCACGGCGCCGTGACGTCGGCGCCGTGACATTGACGTCAGTGCGTCGCAGGCTATTGGCCCAGCAACGTCACTGCCCCGCCTCCAACCACCTCCCCCCGGCTCCCTTCGCGCACGCTGGCTCGCCTGCAAGTCCGTGCAATTGCGCTGACTGAAGCAGGCGAGCCTCAGTGTTAGCGCGCCTCCGCTCTCCCCACACCTCTATGGCCCGGGCCTAAGAGATGCAACCTCCATTGCACTCGCGGTATAGGCTTGATGACTGTGACGTCATCAACACCCGACGCGCGTTTCATTCCACCAGGAACTTCATCGGGGGTGCATACTTGTTAAGTAGCGCTAATGTGAATTAGGTTTTAAACAGCATTTTTCATGTTAATAAATATTTGATGTATTAATGGGGATGGGAAACCATCTCTTTCCAGTGAATTATATATATTGAGTTTCCTTGTTAGCTAGAGGTTGAGTGCACGCTTTCAAAGGGAATACTTTTAGTTCTTCAATTTAGTCCTTATTTCCATGTGCACCACTCACATTTACTAGCAGAGCGGGAACTGCTCTTTCTTTATCGGGAATTGAAATAGGGCCCATACAGTACGCCAATTCTCTCTCTTCTCTCTGTAGTAAATATCATGATACATGCATAATGGGGAATTTAGGAAACAACTCTACTTAAAAAAAAGCAATAACATGGAAACAAAAAGGGAGCCTCATCTGGATGTGCAGGTCCGAACGTTGGTGTCTGGAAAACTGTCCCTAAAGTTTATCCTCTTTCCAAGAAATGGGTTCAAACTTCAAGAAATGCTGCAGTAGTAATATCTAATTGTTTGCTCCTAGTGCTTGGATTATACCACTCCTGAGTATTTGTGTGATGGTATTGCCAAATACCCTACCCTGACACTAATCTACCTTCTGACACCAAAAGAGATAGGGCAATTCCTTAAAAACCACTGAGGAATGTAAGGGTTTAACGCCCCTCCCCCCACTTACCCTATAAATGATAACAGAAGATTATTCATCTGTCTATAATAGACCCTTATGATAACCATTAAAAAAAATACATGTTAAAATAATACAATACATAACAAAAATATTAAGACCAAAAGGTAATAACTCTAGTGCCATAGATCTTCAAGGGGTATCCCTAAATCTTGAAATCCCACTCCCCTTCCTTAATGTTGAAAAAAATTGCAGGGCACAAATGGCCCTATAATCTTGTAATGCTAAGAAGCAGTCATCACTGCTAATCTCTAAATCACCCATCTCTAAGGATAGCTACTGTAATGTACAAAAAAAAGTATTGCCCATCAAGTTCCTTCTCTTCAAGGCCAATCTTAAAATTCACCTTTTTAAAGGAAGCATTTTGATGGCTCGGTACAGTGATCACATAACCTACTATAATAATAGTAATAATAATAATAATAGTAATAATAATAGTAATAATAATAATAATAGTAATAATAATAGCATGTTCTTGTATAGCGCTGCTAGTTTTACGTAGCACTTCACAGAGACATTTTGCAGGCACAGGTTCCTGCCCTGTGGAGCTCACAATCTGTTTTTGGTGCCTGAGGCACAGGGAGATAAGGTGAATTGCCCACGGTCACAAGGAGCTGACACTGGGAATTGAGCCAGGTTCCCCTGCTTCAAACTCAGCACCAGTCAGTGTCTTTACTCACTGAGCCGCTCCTTCTCCCTGTAAGGGTGTCCTCTCTTTTGGCCAATGGCTTATCATATTTTCCTGCTCTCTCTGTAACTTCCCCAATAATACATATTATAAAATCCTCAGGGCGAGTGCTGATTCCTTCCAATATTTACCTTCATTTTGATGGATTTATTCCCAAATGTATATTTAGCTTTGTTATATCTTCTACGCTATCTCTCTAAATATATATAACAATATATATAAGGGTGGAGTGTCACCATTTCTTTGGTACAAAATGGTGCAGGTTTTGGACAAAATATCTCACCAAGTTTAGCACAGAAAACAATCCTCTCACTTTCAATATAAAGTATTTCTTTGTCACAGAATTGCACCAGACAAGTTTGGATCATGTACCAACGTTACCAAAGAAATGACCCCCCTTTTGTCTCATAAATACGGTGTAAGGATATGGAATAGACAGCATGCAGTCGTGCATGATATATGGATCCGTGTAATGTACTGCAGAAGGAAAGAAACGCAATTATAAACACACCTGACACTGGTGCACTGGTGTCGTAACAGTAATCCCCCAATTAATTGTAATGCAATAATCAAGGCACAAACACGCAGAAACAAACCTTTAGCCTACTGAAGTTCTAGTCGATTATGAGTGTTACTGGGGCAGGATGTTTATGGATGAGAAGTGGAATCTACTGGGCTGCTTAAGGTACTGTAAGCTGTAGCAGACAGTTAGTGTTTGTAATTGCCATGCTGAGGAAGAAAGCCCTGATCATGCCTAGTGTGACTGTCTGTCTGTAATCATTGCACAGCATGGACTGTACAGTATGTCTACTAAATTGCACAGCATGGAGCACAAGTGATGAAATGACTGCACAGTTCTTGTGTCAGCAATTGGCATGAACGGTTACTTACTAACATTACATAGTGACAGTGCAGAGGAGGATCCGGAACAACACGCTTCAATCCCCCTTATGCCCAGGCGCATGAAGCGCTGTTACATTGACTTGATTGAGAGTAAATGCAAATTGGGTGCGTTAACAAATAAAAGACTTTGATGAATAACCCCATAAGTGTTCTACTGAACTGCCCCAGTTAGGCCTTAGCTACTTCAACTAAGTGCATAAGAACCCACTACCCGCTACTCATTAAGAGGAGGATCCTAAACAACAGGCCCTCAATCCATCTGTGTGCAAAAACCTGTGAGTGGGGCCCAGCATCACCTGTCACAGTGTCTGTGAGAGAACCTTCTGATTCTTCCAGGATTGCAAGCAGGAATGTATGCTGAACTGACTCTAGCAGCACTTACGTACTGTATGCTCGTATTTAAAAAAAATATATATATAAAAAAATTGGACTGAATTAACTTAAACATTCCTATAGCAAAGTGGTGAACATTTTTGCATGCAAATCTTCGCACATACTTTTGAGAATATGCATATTTCTTGAAAAATTGACTAATACTGTATGTTCTCAAAATGAATTGTGAGACAGACATACAGTATAGTCATCTCTAACTGGGAGACACAAATATCCTGTATTTTTTTGTTTGCTGACCAGAATAAATAGATAAGTGCTCCAGTGTCTTGTATTAATGTCCTTGGGATATTTTATTAGTTATAATTTTTCTTAATTGTATTTATGTTTTCTTCTAGATTTTTGGTGCACTGGTATGGACTTTGTTAGCATCTACTAAATTATCACGCACAGAATTATTTCATGGTTGGGTTATGTTTGTATCCGTGGCATGCTTTTTCTTCACAACTTTACTCATGATTCTGTACATCGCTGGAGCACATGGAGACAAGCCCGCGTGGAAAGATGTGGTAAGCTTGTTTAAAAAAACAAAAACAAACTACTAATAGTGATGGAGAAAGGAAAGAATTTTTCTCAAAATAGATCTTGTTTAGAGAAGAGCACGGCAATCAAACCCCCAGTGCTTAGTTTGTGCGTAAAAAGTAGGATGCTTACCCAGAGGTGCAGGGGAAAATACAATGCCATGCAGCTCCTAGGAAGCAGCAGCCATGGGAAGCCACACCAGACATGGGCACCCACACCATCCATAGGCAGTCACAGCAGCCATAGGCAGTCACAGCAGCCATGGGTAACCACAGCAGCCATGGGCAACCACATCAGCCACACCAGCCATGCACTGCCACATCAACCACACCATCCATGGGCACCCACAACAGCCACGCCAGCCATGGGGAGCCACAGCAGCCATGGGCAGCCAACCAGCCATGGACAGCCACATCAGCTACACCAGCCATGGACAGCCACAGCAGCCAAGGGCAGCCCCACCAGCAATGGGCATCCACAGCAGCCATGGGCAGCCAGACAAGCCACAAGCAGCCAGACCAGCCATGGGCAGTCACACCAGCTCCATTTTAGTCTGTGGGAAGCTTTCCACATGGCTGGGGATTGCCATTGTCGTTTTCTCCTGGCTAATCCTACCCGTGAAGAAAGATTGTTTGGCTACATACAGTATGTATATCAGCTGCCCTGTAAATTAAGGGTTTTCAAGTTGGAGTTGATATATATATGGATATATTCCCTATAATTTCTGCGAGTCTCACTGATCTGGAGTCTGTATCACTGAATTTAATATAAGTGCTCTCGTTGACTTCAATGGAATCTCATTGATAGAATATAAAATGTTTCCATTAAAATGCAATTTTTTTGTATTGAGCCCCCTACAGTATGTACTGTATCATTGTTTTTGGTATTTTGAAATGGACATCTTTGTAATGACTAGCACACTTTAGCGAATAGATCTCTTAGATCGTTAACACACTGCATAATGACAAACCCAAATGACTGTAATGAGTGGTTCAATGTCAGAATCCTAATGTTATTTCTTTTCAGGATGCTTTCTATCACTGCACGGCTTCTTTCCTTTACTTTAGTGCAGCAGTGCTACAAGCAATTTCAATCAAACTCATTATATGGGATTGCTTTTTTCAAGATGCTGCAAACATTTCAGCGACGGTAAGTGTCAAGAATTTTAACGGGTTTAATACATCTAACACATTGGGGCCTGTTCTATAAGCCTCGATAATCCACTTATTGAGGCCTTTTCGGACGAAATGCCTACTGCTATTCAGTACGCCTCGATAAGTGGGCGATAAAGGCATGAATCGCCAATTTTTGCAGCCGTCCAAAACACATCGCTGGGTGAGCCACTTATCGGCAGGTTTTGAAACTCTTTAGTTTATCGAGGCTAATCGCGGCTCTAGAATGGCGTTTTTCTCCCCAAAATCCTCATGCCAGGAAAAATTGGCGTGAGGCTGGGGTGATCCTGTTGAGAAAGCGGCGAGAGAGAGTCTCCGGAGCTGATGCCCATTAATATCAGCACCCGGCATGAATCCCATGCAATAAAAAGGCATTTACAGGCAATTTCATTACCTTAGCGGCTAATCGCTAAGGCAATGAAGGGGTTAAGTACCAGTGCCATGTTTATTATGGGTAGAGGTGGTAGGTGAAGAGGGTATTTGGCCCTTGGTGTGTGTTTTAGGCTTGTGGGGGGGTTAGCAGGGGGAGTTAAACCCTTCATTACCTTAGCGGTTTATACCGCTAAGATAATGAAGGGGTTAACCCCTCCCGCTACCACATGGTAGGCCTAAATATCCATCCTTCACCAAATCCCTCCACCCACCTCCTCTACCCCCAACAACCTCCCCCAACACATACAGTACAGTAATGGGCAAAATAACTATTATCCAGATATGGATAATAGCTAATTTGCCCATTCAAAATAAAACATTAGCCATCCAGCATAAATAAAGTAAATAAAACTTTATACTTATCCCTGCCATCATGAAGGGCGTCCTCATCAGCATACTGCAGGTCCATGTCCATCAAGGGCAGCAAAAAATACAATCTAATGGCCCCTAACGCCTTAATCACCATAGCGATTAATAACCGCTATAGTAATTAAGGGGTTAACCCACGCTCCCCCGCTAACCACACGGGAGGCCTAACCACCAACCCAAGGGCCAAAATACCCACCCTCTAACCATTGAATGCCACAGTGGTATATCATACCCATATAGGTTGACTATTGAGTGCTGTAGTGGCTTATCATGCCCATACTATATTGGTATGATGTACCAGTGTGCCCGTCAATGGGTAGAGGGTGGGTATGGTGG